>NC_141874.1:122509014-122660529 GCF_056163025.1 Triticum urartu | reverse complement strand
ATTGGTGCAGCCGAAGATAATGCCATCCACATATATTTGGCACACAAACAGTTCACCATCATATGTCTTCGTGAAGAGAGTGGGGTCGAGGGAACCAGGTTTGAAGTCTTTGCTCTTCAGGAAGTCTTTGAGTGTGTCATACCAAGCCCGAGGGGCTTGTTTGAGGCCATACAGTGCCTTGTTGAGCTTGTACACCATGTCAGGATGTTTTGGATCTTCAAAGCCAGGTGGTTGTGCAACATACACTTCTTCTTCAATCTTGCCTTTGAGAAAAGCGCTCTTCATATACATTTGATACAGAAGAATGTTATGATGATTTGCATAGGCCAGCAGTATGCGTATGGCTTCAAGCCTAGCCACAGGAGCAAATGTTTCATCGAAGTCAATCCCTTCAACTTGAGTGTATCCTTGGGCAATGAGACGAGCTTTGTTTCTGACAACTTGACCATGCTCATCTTGCTTGTTGCGATATATCCATTTAGTGCCTATTATATTGTGCTTACGAGGATCAGGATGCTTAACCAGTTCCCATACATTATTCAGCTCAAACTGTTGAAGCTCTTCTTGCATAGCTTGAATCCATTCAGGTTCCATGAAGGCTTCATCAACTTTATTGGGTTCAGATATTGAGACGAATGCGAAGTGCCTACAGAAATTTGCTAGCTGTGTTGCCCTTGAACGAGTGAGTGGACCTGGTCATTGATGCTATCAATTATTCTCTCAATCTGTACTTCATTTGCAACACGAGGATGTACAGGACGAAGATTTTGCTCTTGCTGATCATTGTCATCGTTAGAAGGATTGTCTTCAGGCTGAGCATTGTCTTCAGGTTGATCAGGTGCGGAGATGATAAGTTCCTCTTTAGGCTGAGCTTCAGATGGTATGATTTCTCTAGTTCCCATAAGTTTGATTGATTCACTCGATGGAACTTCATCTAGCACATTTGGCAGGTGCTCTCTTTGCGAGCCGTTAGTCTCATTGAACCGCACATCCACAGTTTCAACCACTTTATAGTGAAAGAGGTTGAAGACTCTGTAGGAGTGTGAATCCTTTCCATATCCAAGCATAAAACCTTCATGTGCTTTCAGTGCAAATTTTGAAGTGTGATGTGGATCCTTGACCCAGCACCTGGCACCAAATACACTGAAGTAACTGACATTTGGCTTCTTGCCAGTAAGGAGCTCATAGGATGTCTTGTTGAGAAGCTTGTGAAGATAAACACGGTTGATGGTATGGCATGCAGTATCAATGGCTTCAGGCCAGAATTTTCTTGGAGTCTTGTATTCATCAAGCATTGTCCGGGCCATCTCAATAAGTGTTCTGTTCTTGCATTCCACGATGCCATTCTGCTGCGGTGTGTACGGAGCTGAGAATTCATGTGTGATGCCCAAAGTATCAAGATACGTATCTAGGCCAGTGTTCTTGAATTCAGTGCCATTGTCACTTCTGATGTGCTTTATCTTGACGCCATAGTTGTTCATGGCTCGATTGTCGAAGCGTCTGAAGACATCCTGCACTTCAGTCTTGTAGAGGATTATATGCACCCAAGTATATCTTGAATAATCATCAACAATGACAAAGCCATAGAGACAAGCAGTAGTAGTAAGAGTTGAGTAATGAGTGGGACCGAAAAGGTCCATGTGGAGCAGTTCGAAGGGTTGAGTCGTTGTCACGATTGTCTTCGAGAGATGCTTGGCCCTCGTCATCTTTCCTGCTTCACAGGCACCGCATAAGTGATCCTTCTTGAACTTGACGCCCTCGATGCCTATGACATGCTTCTTTCTTGCAAGAGTGTGCAAGTTCCTCATGCCAGCATGCCCTAGCCTCCGATGCCAGAGCCAGCATTCTGAAGCTTTTGTTGGAAGACATATGGCAAGTTGTGGTCCTGCTGAGAAATCTGCCACGTACAAATCATCTTTCCGATACCCAGTGTCAGCAAATGTGATGTGACTTTTGTCAGATGGACGTAAGGTTGAGTCCATGAGAAGACTTCTCTTGCCAGTCATGTGATTAGTACACCCACTGTTAATAATCCATTCTGAAGCAGCTGGTGTCGTACCCTACAGTGCAGTTAGGGGGATAGGCTTCACGAAGAGAATTGTGAAGCATAAACATTTGACGAGCAAGTGGATTATGAAAGCTTAGATCGAGGTTAGGACTGATAGGGAAAGTAGCAAGCGACTCAGGAACAAAATACATAATAAGACCATTTGGGCATTTGATCTTGCGCCCTACAAGATGTTTAAGGTCCCCAGCAATAGCTTCAGATGATTTTGGTTTTCGGCTGGAGACCTTTCCTTGCAAAAGAGAGTTAAGCTTTCTTAGCCACCCACATCTTCAAGGGTGGCTTTGAAGCAATGAGTCTAAGTGCAGCATCTGAGAACTTTGGCTTTGGAGCCCTAGCAAAAAGTCTTGCAGGTGGATAATAGTACTCATAAGAATAAGCAGAATAGTTCTTGGTCTTATGAACATGGCGGTTTGATAAAACACGCTCATATTCATAGGCCTGAGTATGGCTTCCCTGCAAAACATTTGCATTAGTGCGACTCAGGTGAGTCCTTTGTCTATATGAAGCCTTTGGACCATATGAAGCCTGTGGTCTGGGGTTTGTCTTCTTCACTTGTGGTGTCATGACAACATTCATAGGAAGATTCTCCAACAACCTTTTCGGCACCCAGACTTTCTTCATAGGTGGCCCGTTCCTGCAGTTAGTACCAATATACCTGACAAACACTTCACCATTCTGGTTCTTAAACAATTTATAGTTTGCATCAAAGGATTCATCAACAACAATGGGATTTGCACAATTGAAGCCTGACAGGATGGATGGATCCACTGAGGGTTCCTTCGCAGCAACCCATGTGGTTTTGGGGTACTGCTCAGGTTTCTAGTAAGAGCCATCAGCATTCATTTTCCTTTCAAACCCAAGACCCTCTTTCCTAGGGTTTCGGTTCAGGATCTGCCTTTTAAGAACATCGCATAGTGTCTGATGCCCTTTGAGACTTTTTTACATCCTTGTTTCAAGCAATGTTTTCAACCTAGCATTCTCATCAGCAATAGCAGTGGTATCCTCAGCAGAGGGGTTAGTTACCACATCAACAGTTGAAGATATTGCAATAGTAGCAGCAGTAGAACACCCACCAACAAAAGTAGTGTTGTCATGCTCAATGCATTTAAGACATGGTGGTTCAAATCCTTCCTGAGCGGAACTGATCTGTTCGGCGCGAAGTGACTCGTTTTCCTTTTGAAGATCTTCATGAGCCGCTCTCAATTTCTCAAGATCTTGCTTCCTTTGAAGATAATCATAGGAAAGATTTTCATGAGTTGTTGAGAGCGTTTCATGACGACTTTCAAGTTCCTCATACTTAACGTGAAGATTTTTTATGTCTTCAATTAAGGACTGAGATCGAGTCATTTCAGCGTCTAACAGGTCATCGCTTTTGTCTAACAGTTGTTGAATATGTTCCATAGCTTTCTGTTGTTCAGTTGCAATTTTAGCAAGTGTTTTGTAGCTGGGTTTGGAACCACAATCAGAGTCATCTTCACTAGATGTTTGATAGTGAGTAGTGCATGTGTTTACCTTGGCACTGTGTGCCATGAAGCAGTAGGTAGGAGCGGAGTAGTCCTTGTCATTTGCATCGGTGTCGGTGATGAAGTCATTGTATTCAGTGTTGAAGATGGACTTGGCAACATATGCTGTAGCCAGACTCGCAACGCCAGAATCGGACTCCTCCTCAGACTCCACCTCCGCCTCCTCAGAAGCAGACTCCTCCTCTGAATCCATTTCCTTGCCAACAAACGCACGTGCCTTGCCAGATGAGCTCTTCTTGTGTGATGAAGACTTTGAGGAAGACTTGGAAGAAGACTTTGAGTATTTCTTCTTCTTCTTGTCGTCAGAGTCATACTCCTTGCTCTTCTTCTTCTTCTTGTTCTCATTGTCCCACTGCGGACACTCAGAGATGTAGTGGCCAGGTTTCTTGCACTTGTGGCATGTTCTCTTCTTGTAGTCATGAGCAGAAGCTTCATCATTCCTTGAGCTTGATCGTGAAGACTTTCTGAAGCCTTTCTTCTTGGTGAATTTTTGGAACTTCTTCACAAGCATAGCAAGCTCCTTTCCAATGTCTTCTGGATCATCAGAACTGCTGTTAGATTCTTCTTCAGATGAGGATACAGCTTTTGCCTTCAAGGCACGAGTTCGCCCATAGTTGGGACCGTAGATGTCTCTTTTCTCAGAAAGCTGAAACTCGTGTGTGTTGAGCCTCTCAAGTATGTCAGACGGATCGAGTGTCTTGAAGTTAGGACATTCTTGAATCATCAGGGCTAGGGTGTCAAACGAGCTATCAAGTGATCTCACGAGTGTCTTGACGACTTCATGCTTGGTGATCTCAGTGGCGCCGAGGGCTTGAAGCTCATTTGTGATGTCGGTGAGTCAATCAAACATGAGCTGGACATTCTCATTGTCATTTCTCTTGAAGTGGTTGAAGAGGTTGCGAAGGACACTGATTCTCTGATCTCTCTGGGTTGAGACGCCTTCGTTGACCTTGGAGAGCCAGTCCCAGACTAGCTTAGATGTTTCCAAAGCACTCACACGGCCATACTGTCCTTTGGTCAGATGACCACAGATGATGTTCTTGGCAGTGGAGTCCAGTTGAACGAACTTCTTGACATCAGCAGCGGTGACACCTTCACCAGCCTTGGGAACGCCATTCTTGACGACATACCATAGGTCGACATCAATGGCTTCAAGATGCATGCGCATCTTATTCTTCTAGTAGGGATATTCAGTTCCATTGAAGACTGGGCACACAGCGGAGACTTTGATTATCCCTGAAGTCGACATGGCTAAAACTCCAGGTGGTTAAACCGAATCACACAGAACAAGGGAGTACCTTGTTCTGATACCAATTAAAAGTGCTAGTGATCGACTAGAGGGGGGTGAATAGGCGATTTTTATGAAAGTCTTCAAAACATGGAAGTTTCGAAGACAAACGATAGAAATAAACCTATTGCCATGCAGCGGAAGGTAGACTACACTAAGCAAACCATAGTCAAGTATTCAATGAAGTGAAAGCACAATGACTAATAGCAGCTAGGCAGTATAGATCAGGTAGGAAGATAGTGTGAAGCCAATCAGAACAAGCAGTCACTCAGTGAAGACAAAAGATAATGCAATCATACAATGACTTCACCAGGGCCAATAGTAAGTAAAGGAAAGGGAAGGATGAAACCAGTGACTCGTTGAAGACAATGATTTGTTGGACCAGTTCTAGTTGTTGTGACAACTGTACGTCTGGTTAGGGAGGCTGAGATTCAACTCAGAAAACCGCGTCTTCACCTTATTCCTCTTGAGCTAAGGACACCCAGTCCTCGCCCAATCACTCTGGCAAGTCTTCAAGGTAGACTTCCAAACCTTCACAGACTTCGTTCACCAGCGATCCACAATGACTCTTGGATGCTCAGAACGCGACGCCTAACCGGCTGGAGGATTCACAGTCCTCAAGTGTAATAAGTCTTCAGATCACACAGACAGGAAGACTTAAGTGATGCCTAACACTCTTTGGCTCTGGGTGTTTAGGGCTTTATCCTCGCAAGGAATTCTCTCTCAAAGGCTTCAAGGTGGGTTGCTCTCAAACGACAAAAGCCGTGCACTAACTCTGAGCAGCCAACCGTTTATGGTTGTAGGGGGTGGGCTATTTATAGCCACTAGGCAACCCGAACTGATTTGTTCGAAATGACCCTGGGTCACTAAGGAACTGACACGTGTTCCAACGGTCAGATTTCAAACACACACGACAACTTTACTTGGGCTACAAGCAAAGCTGACTTATCCAACTCTGAATAAGATTTCCTCTCATAGTCTTCACTCGAAGACATAGGATTTTGGTTAAGCATCACTTCAGTCATTCTGACTGGTTCTCTTGGACCCCACTTAATAGTACGGTAGTTCCTATGACTCATCAAAGAAAAACAAAGAACGACAAAACTGCTAAGTCTTCGCGCTCCATAGTCTTCACGCGATGTCTTCTCTTGTCATAGTCTTCAATGTGAATGTCTTCACATACCACCTTTGACTTCAATGTCTTCATACATTTTTAGGGGTCATCTCTGGTAGGAAAACCGAATCAATGAGGGACTTCTACTTGTGTTATCCTGCAATTCTCACCAACACATTAGTCCCTCAACCAGGTTTGTCGTCAATACTCCAAAACCAACTTGGGGTGGCACTAGATGCACTTACAGCAACCCCAGCAAGCAACCGTGTAGGCTGGCCCGTCCTGACTATGTATATAGTGGAGCGGTTTCCTTTTCTCTCCATACGAACCTATCATATTGCGTACGTGCCACTGAAGAAAAAAAATCTTTATTTATAAATGATGTGGCACCTACTACTCGTTCTCCTATAACCTTGCGCTTGGCATCTCCAAAATATTAACCTTGCGATTGGCTCTTCGCCTCTTCGGGAAGTCGAGCAATAATGATAGTGCAGTATATATCGTTCTGGCTCTATGAGACCGAATGAATTGCTGCACGTCCACCACGTGGGTGAGGGTCGAGGGGCGAGGGAGAGTTCTACATACGGAGCAAAATGAGTGAATCTACACTCTAAAATATGTCTATATACATCAGTGTTTGGAGTATGTACTAGTAGTTCATATTGAAATCTACTAAAGGACATATATATTCCAAACAATATGATATAATCTCTATAACCAAGGTAGTAGGGACGAGGAGTAAATGGAGGGAGTAGTAAATTTTTCTCCTCGTCCTGCGAGCCACCGTGCGCATGGGCGAGGGAGCGGGCGTTAGGCGTAGTAAGCAAGCTTCACCTCATCTTGCGAGCCACCGTGCCCGTGGGCGAGGGAGACGGCGTACTAAGCAAGCTTCTCCTTGTTCTGTGAGTCGATGAGACACATCAAAAGTACTCCAGTGTATAGAGCCTTGCCTCTAAGGTAGGCCCCACATGGCTTGCCTTTTTTTTAACATAACACGTCAAGTCGCAATTTGTTTGTTCACCCGTGGTAGATGATCCTCCCTCCACCAAGTGGACAACCAGTACACGTGCCAAATTACCACATGGGCTGCCTTTTTCGTACAGAAATGAGCTCCATCGTGTACCCGCGCGGGTGTGGTTGGGAAAGAGACGGGAGTACTTGCACCGTGCATGCACCTCTTCTCTTCGTGCACGTCCCCCACCTACGCGGGTGTGTGTGAGAGATACAAACCGCGTTCGTGAGTGTTTTTTGTTTTGGGGTGGGGGTGGGGTGTGGGGGTTGATTTCGTGAATTATTTGTGGGAATATGTGTCTATGACATCTCAAACAAAATTTTGCATGCAATGTGTGTGAAATGGAGGCCTATCCATATCATACATAGAGGGTCGGGCAATCCACGAGAAGAGAGGGAGGGGTCATAGCTATCGATAGAGTCGAAGAGAGGATCAAGTGGGTGGGTGCGAGATCGATGAAGAGATCCATCGAAATTGTGTGTGTGTACAAGTCAAAGATATAGGGCGACTGGCCTACCGGAACGTTAGAGGGCACACGTCAAGTTTGTGTGTGGCAGGGAGACATGACTAGAGCGCTCGATGTATCAGTGTGTGTGGGGGGAGGGGGGTGGTGGGAGGGGTAGGCAGAGGCCTAACTATAGAGGTAGAACGACTCGTATATGTGTTGAGAAGGAGAGACCCAGCTATGTCTTGAGGGAGATCGGTCGACATCCACACATAACTGAAGGATGGGAAATATGATGGGAGAGAGAGAGGAGAGAGAGGGAGGGAGAGGGGTAGAGTGCTGGATGGGTGATGGAGTTACTTCTCAAAGATGGTGGGAGAGGCCTACTAGACAAACTGAGGGTGGAACTGCAATGTTATCAATAAGAGTGGGGATGTGTTTCTGTGTGTGCCTGTGCGTGATAGATCTGTCGGGACGCATCCATGGATGATGAAGGGGAACCATGTGTTTGGTAAGCAAACCTGACTAGATCGGTAGATCAATTGTTGTTTGTTGGAGGAAGGGAGAGACACAACTAATGAGGTAGATCGATTGACGTGTGGGTAAAAATGAGTTATAAGGACCTAGCTAGCTATATGTATAGCGAGAGATCGGTCGGTGTACGTCCATTTGTTAGAGGCAAATAAGGCCCAGCGAGACAGATAGACATAGAGAATGGAGCTAGGAGGTGGTGCAAGAGGCCCAACTACTAGCTAGATAGGGGGTGGAGTGTGCGGTTGTGAGAGCGATGAAAAGAGGGGCGAGAGTTTACACGTGTGTCTGACCGTATGAGAGACACGAGGCAAGGACACATAAAGGAGGAGATTGAAGGTGTGTTTGTATGTTGTAGGAAGGCATCGCTGGAGAGCTTTATCGATCAGTGTGTGTCGGAAATGAGTTGTCGAGACTCTGGGAGAACGACCTAAAGAAAAAAAATGAATGTGCCCGGTGGATAGAATGCCGACGGAGGGGGAGGGCGAGGAGGGCGTGTGCATGCACGAGAGAAAGTTAGTGGTAGCTACAAAGATTAGAGGATTGTGTGGGTGTAAGAGACTAACAAAGATCATAATTTGATATGAAAGCGGATTCATATATTTGAATAGGAGATCATAGTGTTTTAAACATTGCATGCATGAATATAGCGGTGATACACGTGCCGTACACATGTTATACCATAATGTGGTGATGCATGGCGTTTACAACTCACAGCTAAATGCCGAACAATCTAAACCATACTATACATCAAACAATCTCACATTTTATTTGAATTTGTGATAATGTGTGGCGTTTGCAGCTTACAACTAAATATCGAACAATCTAAACAATACTATATATCGAACATTCTCACATTTTATTTGAATTTGTGGTAATGTGTGGTGTTTGCAACTCACATCTAAATACTTGTAGGCATAGGGGGCTGGGCACCATACATAATGTGATAAACACATTATACATATGAGACATGGTTTAGATTATGAATATCTAGCTAGAGCTAGAAATGTAATGTTATTTGAAATCAAAATAAAGTGGATTCAAAAAATCTAGTTCGAGTTCATATAGTACACATAGTTCATATGTAACTCGAGACTAATCATGTGGTGTGGTGTGAAGATAATACACAAACGATGGTTTAACTTGACAATAATGATGATTATAGATCTTATTAAAACAGAGAAACGAATTCAAATGCTTTGACTTCACAACAATCATTACTATAGATCTTATTCAAATAGAGAAACGAATTCAAATTTAGTTCATATTGAAGCGGTAGTATATACGTTTGGAATGCACTAAAACGTTCATTTGAGTAGTAGGTTGCATGCATTATACACGTAGCGAAATATTTTAATTGAACATAACATGAATTCAAAGTTTTGAATGACATTTGTAGGGCGCATTGATTTGGTACAGTACACGTTAGGCTTGTCTGGAAATTTCAACCCGCGCCTTGTTAGCCCGAAATATTTAAGATATATCTTTGTCTCGTTGTGCTCCGACAACTCCCTCCATCTCAACCTGTGCCTTGCTATTCCGAAATTACAAGGCGCGCGAAAACTCCCACCTCCCGTGAAATCCCGACACATAAAATGCCCGTGGTACCCCTGAACCGAAAGAACCGCCTCAAATCGGTGGGGGTACTTTCGTAACTTACCCCACATTTCAGACAAGCGCGTCTCTAAGCCATGGTTCCCCACTGCCATCCCATCCGCCCACCCATTCATACACCGAGGCCACGAAAACCCGTGATGAAACCCCACACCCTGCTCCGTCCGCCACCCAGCCAGAGCCTCTTCCCCGACGACGTCGTCCACAGCAACACCTCGACGTCCCTCATCCACCGTACTGGATGAGGATCCGTCGTCGATCTCATCGTCCCGCTGGTTCAGCCACCCCGTCCTCCACCTCCAAGGAGCTGCCCTGATGTTCCCCTCGTCTTTCGCGCCACCTCCATTCCCACACCGCCGTCTTCACCTGCACCACCGGAAGAGCATCATCATCACCGTTTCCTCGGATGAAGCTGCGGCCTAATCGGCGCCACTAAAGAGGTTGTACACTAATCGCCGCATTTTCTTCTTGATTCGATCTCATGGTGCTGCCGGCGCTCGGTCCCGAGTCGGCACGGCGTGGCTCCATCCACGGCGGCGTCACCTTCCACTTCCTCCACGGTGTCGCTCCCTCGGCGGCGACGTCCACATCAGTAGGACCTGCTGCTGCTTTAGCTCTCGCTCGCGCTCCTGCTCTGCTCTTGCTCTCGGTCCCCTGCCTGGTTTGCTCTTGCTATTGCTCTTGCTCGCGCTGCTGCTCTCGCTCTTGCTCTTGCTTGTGATGCTGCTCCGATTTAGCTACACTTCACTCCGATGCCGCCGGGGTGAAGGAAGAACCAGCCGCAGTGGGGAGGGGGGCTCGCCGGAGAGGTACCCCACTATCTATCTTAGGGTTCAGGATGGGGGCGGTGGTTGCCGGTGGTGGCGGGGCATTGGCGGGGCGGTGGCGTGGGGATCGCCGGAGAAAAAGCTTGGCACGGGGGGGCCTAGAGGGATGGTCGGGGCGGCGGCGGACTGGCGGTGGGGAGTGTTTTCGGGGCGGGCGGGGCGGCGCACCGCCGGCCGCGGGCGGTGGGGGGCTGCTGTTTGGCCGGCTCAGGGGGGTGGAGGTTGAAGATGAACCGCATGCCCTTGATTTCGTATCCAACAGCTGCAAAATCGACTGACCAGAGATGAAAAAGTCAGTCGGCCGACGTGTAGCCTCACCTTCCTAGTGCGTTCAGTTTCGACAGCAAAATTCAGTTTCGATAGTTAAGTTCAGTTTCGACAGTTAAGTTCAGTTTCGACAGTTAAATTCAGTTTCGACAGTTAAGTTCAGAGATGAGCGGCTGATGTATTTTACATCTAGCACTTTGTGTTTATGTATTTTACGTCATGTATTGGAGATGCTATTAGAATTCCACTCAGGTTAACGTTGTTCGTTGTCTCTCTTGTCCTACTTTAGCCTCGGCGTCGTACAACTCACCGGAGCTGCTCCAACGACGAAACCCTCCATCACAGTGGAGCAGTACCTCGGGCTCCATCTCCAGACGCCTAAGATCTTCTTCCCCTCCTCCGACAGCCAAGTCAGCCAGAGCATGCTCACCGGCCAACCCTATCACGCTGAGATCGACATGGCTTCGCCAAAGAGGTTGTACACTTGTTACATCTCTTTTTTACTCTACATGTTATATATATTGTCCACTGAGCACACAGATTTGTTCCTTTAGTGTATCCTTGAAAGAAAAAACGTAGTAATTTTTATTTTCACTTGTCCTCCTTTTCAAATTCCTATTCATGATGCACAAGACTAAGAGATAGTAGCATAATAGCATTATAACCATACATTTTCTTGTGGTTTGAATTAATCTCACCATGCTTCTTTGCATCCTGTGATCTTCAAATTGTTGTGAATCAAACACCCAGATTGGCAGAAATCCTGTGTTTTTAAATTCTCTGTTTTGCACGTGCATTCCTATCCTATTCCTGTCTATTTCCTATCCCTGCATTGTTGGAATCCTCCAATTCAAACGAGCCCTTACAGAATTACTTCTCTTACAAATAGTTGTCAAAGAAAACCTTGCGTGGTTTGTCCCGCTCCTGCTGCGCTGTCGTCCACCCCAGCTCAGCTGCTCCAATGACAGAAGGGTCCAACACAACAGGGATCCGGCCTCCAGACTGTATTTCGCCGCCTCAGATCTTCTTCCCCGCCGCTGGCAGCCATGAAAACTGCACTACCATCATCAACCGAGCAGATGATCTCGAGGACTACACGGGTCCGCAAGAGAGGTCACACTCTTTCGTGATTGCTTACGTTATGCATCGCTTAATATTACATGCTACTTTATCATCCTGTTCACCGATTAGACTCTGAGTCAGCTCCAAACTAATGGTCAAACTTGAGTTTTTAAATGGTTGTGGGGTACATATCGGGGCCTCTATCAATAGTATCTATCTACTATCTGGTTAATCTCCGGTGTCTACTATGAGTTTCATGTTGGGTGGGAAACAAACAGTAAAGAAGCCATTATCTGTATTTTTTAACTGAAGCCATTATCTGCCTGCTATTATTGGTTTTGGGTCTATCCACAGGTTGCTACCATCACTCTGGATTTCTGCATGCACTCCTTACATAATCTCACTATGTTTTATTCCTATGCATGACAGTTATTGTAAACAATGGAACTGAACATGTAGAGCAAAAGAGACGAGCCTTGCGTGGCAATAAAATTTCATGTAGACGTCGCTCCATGGTAGGCGCAAAGGCAGCCCCCCCCCTCCACGCATTTCGGATTGTAATCGAGAGGAAGATATTTGTTCTGAGGGGGATTCAGAAGGAGAAGACTACTCCTATTTACCCCCTGAGGTCTTCGCTCTAACTTGGCATGCTGATGTTGGTTATATCATGCATATGGTGTCTTGCATTGCTTACTTTATACATCAAATATGTCATCTGCTTAGTTTAGACATCCTTTGTGCGAATGCCATCTGTTTAGTTTATTCATCGTTTATGTGAATTATGCAACGCCATCTTGTTTAGCCAGGCATCATATATGTGAATTTTGCAATGCCATCCTGCTTAGCCAGTCATCTTATATGTAAATTATATCAGGCCATCCTTTTTTTTGTTACATATTACATTTGTCAACAATGTTATTACATTCAAGTGCTCTTCGTGTGCATCAGCCATTTGACATGGTGATGGCAAATTCTGGAGTGAAAACAAGGTCTTCAGAGCAGACTATGCTATCTGACGAAGCGCATATCTCGCTGGTTATGGATAGCTCCTCAGAGGAGGATTCAGAGACAGATGACCAGTCCTATTCCCCCCCTGAGGTGTATGCTCTAACTTGGCAGGGTTATGTTGCTCATAACGTGCGTATGGTGTCTCGCATTGCTATGTCATTTGATTAGTTTGCATGCTTTGTGTGAATGCCACCTATTCAGTGTCTAATTACCATATATGTGAATTATGCATTGCCATCTTGTTGCAAGACATTATATATGTGAATTATACAATGCTATCTTGTTGCAAAGGCATTATATATGTGAATTATGCAATGCCATGCTGTTTAGCCAATCATCATGTATGTGAATTATATCATGCTATCATTTTTTGTATTACGTGTTCCATTTGTCGACAACGTTTGTATATTCAACTACTCTTCTTGTGCATCAGCCATTTGAAGCGGTGATGGAAATATCTGTAGTGAAAACAAGGTATTCAGAGCAGACAATGCTACCTGCTGAAGCAGACATCTTGCTGGTTACAGAGAGCTCCTCAGAGGAGGATTCAGAGACTGATGACCAGTCCTATTTTCCCCCTGAGGTCTATGCTCAAACTTGGTAGGGTTATATTACCCATGTCATGCATGTCGTCTTGCATTGCTTAGTTTTTACATCATATATGGATTGCCATCTGCTTACTTGCTTACTATATAAATCATATATTTGAATTATATCATGCCATCATGTTTACATAGTACATACACATCATCTATCTGAATTATGGCATGGCAGCCCATTTAATAAAGACATCATATAGTTATATTATCTCATCCTGTTTAGTGTTTACAGTAATCATATTTTGAATTATGGCATTCTATCCGTGAATGTATGTGAATTATGGCATGCCAACCTATTTAATAAACACATTATATAGTTATGTCATGTCATGTCATCCTGTTTACAAAGTCTCATATTTTGAACTATGTCTCTCCATCTTTTTTAGTTAGCCATCATAATGTGAAATTGTGTCATGCTATCCTGTTTAGTTAGCCATCATGTATGTGAAATTGTGTCATGCTATCCTGTTTGGTTAGACAACATAAATATGAATTATTTCATGCCCTCTTTTATTCCCCACTATCCATTGCACCTGTCTATCATACAATGTCTATACTTTCAATTATTTTTCTTGTTTATCAGCCATTTGAATTGGAGAGCGTGATGGCAGTATCTAAGGGAGTAACAACATGGTCTTCAGAAAAGATAGTGCTACCAGTTGGTGCAGATAGAACCACGGTTGTACTTGCCCAAGGACCAGATCCACCACACATAACCCAGACTCTCGCAGATTGTACCCCTACCCAGTTGGACAGAGAACCAGCTACACCCCTTCTAACCCCAACCCCGGCAGATAGTAACCCAGTTCCAGTTGACACAGCACCGTCTCCACCACAGAGCACCCAAACACGAGCAGTTAGTAAGGGAACTGCAGTGCCCAAAGCACGAGGTCCACCACTCTGAATCCCAACTCAACGCTTAAAGGAGAAGAAGATTTGTTCTCAGGTCAGGTTCTGTAGCTATGGTTCATACTCCTTTGCTCTTGCATGACTGTATTTACTCATACCAACTATTTTTAAATTTGAAGGAATAAACCTGTTTCTTTAACTGGTTTGCTGTTGTAACCTGCTCTATGTTGATTTCAGTTTCAATTGAATAAACAGTTATGTTCTCATGTCATGCACATTACAAATGTTGTTATTGCTCTATAGTTACCCACACTTATATTCTGTCTATTCTGCTTTGTCTTGAACAAATATTATTTGAACTGTGTCTCTATCTTGATTTGGTGACAAAAACTAGAATGATATAGACCATAAAGTGACCATGGTACATAGATATATGTTTGTTTCATGCTGTTATCCTATCCACTTTACTACTAAACTCATTTACCAAAATGAGTTTCATATACAACATGGTAAACATGTGATGTGTCTGCTTTTTTCTCTTTTAGAATGCGGACAAAATATTGGAGAACAGTACCGCATTATCCAATGGTAAAGGAAGTAATGCAGATAAGGTTCAAGATAGTGAGACATCCCTGTTGGTCTCCAAGAAAGCTGATAAAAACTATTGAAAGTGCAACTATCCCTAGGTGGTTTTGGTAATTCATAACAACATATAGCTCATTGAGCTAATGCTATTCCAAGATGACTATTTCAGGAAAGCTCAATGATTGGCATGGCATGGATGTGAAAGTGGAACCCTCAAAATGCTAAGGACAAAGGATTGGCTCAAGCTCAAAAGCTCAAGACTCTTCATTTTATATTTTAGTGATCCAAGATCACATTGAGTCTTTAGGAAAAGCCAATACTATCAAGGAGGGATGAGGTGTTGCTTAATGAGCCTCTTGCTTCATGTGCTTAGTGATATGCTCCAAAACCCTCAACTACTTTCCCATATCCACATATGACCTAAAGCCTAAGCCAAACTCGGTCCTACCGATTCTTTCTATCCGGCGCCACCGAGTTTCACTTGTCATAAGCCACCGCCAAACCCTAGCAATTCGGTTCTACCGATAGGGATCTCCGTCTCACCGAGATGGGATTGCAAACTCTATGTTTCCCTTTCATAACTTTTTGGTCTCACCGAAAGAGCAAATCGGTCCCACCGAGATTGCAGTGTAAACTCTTTGTTTCCTTTTTGTAACTTTTCGGTCTCACCGAAAGAGCAAATCGGTCCCATCGAGTTTACCTGACCAACTCTCTGGTTAGCTTATTACCAAACTCGGTCTCACCGAGTTTGTGTAATCGGTCTCACCGAGATTACGTTATGCCCAAACCCTAACCATATAGGTCCTACCGAGTTGCATGTCAGTCCCATCGAAAATCTCTAACGGTCACTAGGTTTACCTTTTCGGTCCGACCGAGTTTGTTGATTCGGTCCCACCGAGATTGGAAAACTGTGTGTAACGGTTGGATTTTGTGTGGAGGCTATATATACCCCTCCACCTCCTCTTCATTCGTGGAGAGAGCCATCAGAACACATACACAATTCCAACTCATATGTTCTGAGAGAGAACCACCTACTCATGTGTTGAGACCAAGATATTCCATTCCTACCATATGAATCTTGATCTCTAGCCTTCCCCAAGTTGCTTTCCACTCAAATCTTCTTTCCACAAAATCCAAATACTATGAGAGAGAGTTGAGTGTTGGGGAGACTATCATTTGAAGCACAAGAGCAAGGAGTTCATCATCAACACACCATTTGTTACTTCTTGGAGAGTGGTGTCTCCTAGATTGTCTAGGTGTCACTTGGGAGCCTCCGACAAGATTGTGGAGTTGAACCAAGGAGTTTGTAAGGGCAAGGAGATCGCCTAATTCATGAAGATCTACCGCTAGTGAGGCAAGTCCTTCATGGGCGATGGCCATGGTGGGATAGACAAGGTTGCTACTTCGTGGACCCTTCGTGGGTGGAGCCCTCCGTGGACTCGCGCGACCGTTACCCTTCGTGGGTTGAAGTCTCCATCAACGTGGATGTAGGATAGCACCACCTATCCGAACCACGGGAAAAACATCCGTGTCTCCAATTGCATTTGAATTCTCCAAACCCTTCCCTTTACATTCTTGCAAGTTGCATGCTTTACTTTCCGCTGCCAATATACTCTTTGCATGCTTGCTTGAATTGTGTGATGATTGCTTGACTTGTCCTACAATAGCTAAAATCTGCCAAGAACTAAAATTGGGAAAGGTTAAGTTTTTATTTGGTCAAGTAGTCTAATCACCCCCCCCCTCTAGACATACTTTCGATCCTACAAGTGGTATCAGAGCTTTGGTCTCCATTTGCTTTGATCTCCATAGCTTTTGGTGGTCATAGCCTTGGTTTCACAACCTATGAGAGTATGGCGTCTAGCGAGGGAAATTATCACCGTAGAGGTCCTTACTTTGATGGTACTAATTTTGCTAGTTGGAAGCATAAAATGAAAATGCATATTCTTGGACATAACCCCGCCGTTTGGGTTATTGTGTGTGTTGGTTTGCAAGGTGACTTCTTTGATGGGAAAGAACCAAACCGTGAAGCTACCGCGGATGAGTTGAAGATGTTGCAATACAATGCTCAAGCTTGTGATATTGTCTTCAACGGATTGTGCCCCGAAGAATTCAACAAAATCAGCCGTCTTGAGAATGCAAAGGAAATTTGGGACACTTTGATTGATATGCATGAAGGTACCGACTCCGTCAAGGAATCCAAGTTGGATGTGCTTCAAAGCCAACTTGACAAGTTCAAAATGAAGGATGGTGAAGGTGTCGCTGAAATGTACTCTAGGCTTGCTCTCATCACAAATGAGATTGCCGGCTTAGGAAGTGAAGAGATGACCGATAGATTCATCATCAAGAAGATTCTAAGAGCCTTGGATGGAAAATATGATACCGTGTGCACATTGATCCAAATGATGCCCAATTACAAAGATCTCAAGCCAACGGAGGTGATTGGAAGAATTGTTGATCATGAGATGTCACTTAAGGATAAAGAGGAACTTCACAACAAATCAAGTGGTGCCTACAAAGCCTCATGTGAAGCCCCTACATCATCAAGTGAGAAACAAAACTTTAATGAAGAATTGAGCTTAATGGTGAAGAACTTCAACAAGTTCTACAAGAGTAGAAGCAAAGATAGAAGCTTCAAGTCAAGGTCCTACAATGACAAAAGATCTTCTAGTCGAGAGCGAAACTGCGACAATTGTGGAAGACCCGGACACTATTCCAATGAGTGTACGGCTCCCTACAAGAGAAGAGAAGATTCTCCAAAAAGAAGAAGCAAAGAATCACCACCAAGAGAGAGGAGTAGAGATGATCGTTATGAACGAAGATACTCACGGAGAAGCAAGGATTCGGAAAGGAAGGAAAAATCATCAAGGAGCTACACAAAACGAAGACATCAAGCTCATGTTGGTGAATGGGTATCCAGCTCCGACTCCGACAGCCACTCCGAGAGAAGTTATCACTCCGACTCCAAAGATACTCAAGATGAAGGTGTTGCCGGTCTAGCACTTGTGTCAACCAACTCCTACGACATATTTGACTCACAAAATGAAGGAATTGGAAGATGCTTCATGGCCAAAGGTCCTAAGGTAACACACCCCGAGTATGTTGATTTCAATAGTGATGAAGATGACTTGTTAGGTGATGATTTGCTTGTTGAAAACTCTAGTGATGAATACTATGATGAAACGTCAATTAATCATGCTAATCAAGATAAAACGAATGACAATGATAAGGAGAAGATTGAGGCTCTAACTAAAGAACTAAACACTCTTAAGTTAGCTCATGAAACTATCTTCGAAGATCATCGAGAACTTTTAAGAGCTCATGAGAAATTATGCTTTGAAAAGCTCAATCTTGAGCAAGAGCATGAGTTCTTAAAAGCAATCAATGATGATCTCCGCAAGAAAAGTTCTTCTTACATTGTCAAGCGTTTACTCTTATCCACTTACATGCCTCAAGTCAAGTCTAGTAACAAGAACAAGAAAGATTCTTCCTCTAGCAGTAACAATGATCATGCTAAATCCAATATTGTTGCTTCTAGTAGTTCTCTTGATTCCACTAATGATTCTCTTAGCCAAGTTACACTTGAGCAAGAAAATAGCTTATTGAAGGGAATTATAGAGAAAGGAGTGTACAAAAGCCTTGCCGGGAGTAAGCAATTCAAGGAAATTGTGCGCAAGCAAGGAATGCACCGGAAGAATCAAGGTGTTGGTTTTGAACGAAAGTTCAATGCCAATGGAGTTGAGTGGGAAGAAGATCAATACCCCAAGACAAAGTTTGTTCCTCAACAAGAGAAGTATGATACTTCTTTCAAGGGGACACAAGCTCAAGATGATCTTCCACCACAAGACTACAAGCAAAAAGGCAAGGACAAGCTTCAAGAGGAAATTGATGCATTTGAAGAAGCTCCTAAGACCTTAGTCAAGTGGATTCCCAAGACTAATTCAAGTTCCACTTCATCAAGTACGACTACAACTCCAAGGATTCCCATCAAGATGGTGTGGATCCAAAAGAAGAAGAACTAGAGAGTTCTTGAGGGTGACTCCGCCAACATACTTCACTCTTATCATTTTGGCAAGAACAAGGGCAATCAACTTCCACATCTTGCACTAGTTCAAGGAGTCACAAACCCTCTTGTTGGTAAGACAAGGGACAAGGTAACCTAAAAGTTTTCATGGAGATCATCTTGTGTGTGCATCACTCTATGTCTATGGATATCCTTGTTTGTTCCTTGTGGGACTAACCCATGTAGGTATTGAAAGTGCAATTCACTCAAATGGATAGCTCCAAGTGATCTACATCAACATTGAGCATCCACATCTTCAACATCTACATGAAGTCATCATCGACAAAACTCGAGGTTAGTTCATCCCTCTAAGGGGGATATCACATCTAGGGGGAGCTTTACTCTAAGACTTGAGCTAAAGCAACTCTAAAGATGTGAACACAACAATGCTTTATGTAAAAGTGGTAACCCCACTTGAGCTTAAACGATGAGTATGACCTATGATCAAGTGTTCTCACTTGACTCCTAAGTCAATATACTCATATATATAGATGACCTTGTCATCACAAATTGCTTGATAGATGCTAGAATTGGTTGTGCATGCCTTGTCACATATTTCATTTGCCATCTTATTGTGTGAGCATGCTGGTTGCATATTTTACTCATTCGAGGACATCCACTTGTTGTTTTGATTGTTTGGTTTTATTTCCTTTTGCCAAGTGGATGGACAAGAATGCCTAAGAACCTCCTCTAGCTATCTATGCTTTTCTCGTCTCAAACTCTATTCATGCTACATCACAAAATTTGATCAAGTCAGATTCGAACCACTCTGTGTGAGGAGCGCTCGGAGTACCTGATTCGTCATAGACTTAAACTTCCAAAACCTCTTTATGATTCTCGGTCTGAACGATACCCTACTTTCGGTCCTACCGAGATCATTAAGTTGATCTAGGTTTTGGATCTCGGTGCAACCGATTTGAACCATTCGGTCACACCGAGTTGCAACAACTGTATACAGTTTTGCATCTCGGTGCCACCGAGTTGTTCCACTCGGTCACACCGACAGGGTCGGGCTATATATAGTCACGGGCAAAAATTTGGAAATTTCTCCGAACCCCTTCGCCCGCGCGATAGCCTGCTCTGCCAACTTGGTCTCCGGATCGTCTCCTCGCCGCCAGCCGCCTCCAGTCGCTGGTCTCCATCGCCGTCAACGGAAATTCAACCCCGCCGTTGCCGCCGTAGCGAGTCTCCGCTGAACTAGGGTATGGACTCGATCTTTGTGCTATTCCCCAATCCGATTCTTAGCACATTGTGATCATCATGATTCTTGCCACGTTTGTTAAACTTCTATCCAGTCAATGAACTCGTAGATTAGGTTTAATTTGAAAATTTTAGGGTTAAGTTTCCGCCGAAACCATCTCGGACCCACCGAGTTGAAAAACTCGGTCCCACCGATTTGGCTTATGCCATTGCACAAGTGAGACTCGGTCTGACCGAGAATTACTTATCGGTGTTACCGATTTTGGAACTCTGTGAAACCCTAGCAGTCTCGGTGCCACCGAGCTGTGACTCGGTCTGACCGAGTTCACTAGTTTAGGTGTTAAAACTGCTTCGGTATCACCGAGTTTAGAAATCGGTAGATCCGAGATGCTTTCAGTGGGAAACTAAAACTAAGTTTTTGAATTATTCTTTTGCAAAAATCTCTGCATTTTGTGATGCTTATCCACTCTATCTCATCTATAACCTATTCACAGGGTCAGCAGTCAGAGTTTGCATCATGTCAGACCAAAGTGATAGCCAGAACTTGTCAGAGCAGCAAGTGCCGATGAGTGAGGGCACTAGTCCCTCAAGTTCCTCAGATGATGGCAGCAGGAGCACCCCTAGAAATCTGCCTAAAGCTGCCACAAGACAGAGAAAGAAGAGAACCTCAGACTCAGAAGATGAGGATTATGTGGCAGAAGAGGAAGCAACTTCCAAGAGAGTTAAGCTAGCACAGGGCATAAAACCAGGGATGAAGATCAAAAGGCCAGCAGGCAGGCATCCTATGTCAAAGGCCAGAGCTTCAACTGAGAAGCCCACTCCCATTGAGCCAGTTGCTACTGAAGGCAAGAAGAGGAAAGAAAGGGTGAAGAAAACTATAGCCAGAGTGCTTGGCAAGGCTTCCATCATGGAAGATGAGGAGGAAGAAGAAGAGGTAGCTGCACCAGCACGTAAGGCACCCAAGCTGATGGGTGATGCCATAAGAACAGGGGCAGCTGCTTCCAAGGCCAAGCCAGCTCCCAAGCACAAGCCAAGAAGGAGAAGGCGAGGAAGGAGAAAGCTGCCAAGATGCCTACTCAAGAGGAGGCATCTGAATATTTCCTGAAAACCAAACAAGAGCAGCTTGGTTACTTGATTGCATCCACCCTACGGATTGAGCAAGGACTAGCCACCCTAACTCAGAACCAGGCAAGCTTAGAGAGGATCATGGAACAAAAGTTCTATGACTTGGATGTCAAAGTGACAGAGATTCAGACTGCAGTGGAGCAGCTCCAGGATGACATGCAGGAGAGGAGAGGCAAGACTACAACTGATGCCTTTGCCAGAGTGCCACGAGGTCCGAGGTCATCTACAGTGCCAGTTGCTGACCCCAGAGCCACCACGTCTGCACCAGCTACAGCCTCAGTTCCACCAGCTCCAGCGTCCACTTCAGCCTCGACTCCGACCACGTCTACAGAAGGCTTTGTCCTTGGAGTGCTCCGGACTCCACCACCACCTGAAGATCAAGCCTGAGTATCGACTTAGCACTATGCATTTTCTAGGAACTTTTTGGTAACTTGTTGCCAAAGGGGGAGAAAATGTATAGATCATAGGCTTCGAGAGAGAGTGTTGCTTTTATTCTCTCTTGTTTTATCTGGTGGTTTTGCTAACTTTGTTTGCTTTTGTGTGAGATACTATGTCATTGCTCGTGAGACATTAATGATCATGTGTTTGATCATAAGCTACACTTAATGTTTGCTTAATATTATCATCTTATCTATCTTATGTGATCATTCACTATTCTTGGTGATGAGTGCATGTATTTCATTCTTATCATTTTAAGCGCTCCACCAAGATGTATGTGACATGGAAGAGTAACCCATGACTCTAACTCTTTGTGCATTTGCAGTCCAAAGCAAATTTTAAATATGCACAAATTTAGGGGGATCTCTTACTTGTCACATACTTCTCAAAGCGACGTTCATGCTTATTATCATTTGTCGAAGCTTTGATCTATATGTTGTCATCAATTACCAAAAAGGGGGAGATTGAAAGTGCAACTATCCCTAGGTGGTTTTGGTAATTCATAACAACATATAGCTCATTGAGCTAATGCTATTCCAAGATGACTATTTCAGGAAAGCTCAATGATTGGCATGGCATGGATGTGAAAGTGGAACCCTCAAAATGCTAAGGACAAAGGATTGGCTCAAGCTCAAAAGCTCAAGACTCTTCATTTTATATTTTAGTGATCCAAGATCACATTGAGTCTTTAGGAAAAGCCAATACTATCAAGGAGGGATGAGGTGTTGCTTAATGAGCCTCTTGCTTCATGTGCTTAGTGATATGCTCCAAAACCCTCAACTACTTTCCCATATCCACATATGACCTAAAGCCTAAGCCAAACTCGGTCCTACCGATTCTTTCTATCCGGCGCCACCGAGTTTCACTTGTCATAAGCCACTGCCAAACCCTAGCAATTCGGTTCTACCGACAGGGATCTCGGTCTCACCGAGATGGGATTGCAAACTCTCTGTTTCCCTTCCATAACTTTTCGGTCTCACTGAAAGAGCGAATCGGTCCCACCGAGATTGCAGTGTAAACTCTTTGTTTCCTTTTTGTAACTTTTTGGTCTCACCGAAAGAGCAAATCGGTCCCATCAAGTTTACCTGACCAACTCTCTGGTTAGCTTATTACCAAACTCGGTCTCACCGAGTTTGTGTAATCGGTCTCACCGAGATTACGTTATGCCCAAACCCTAACCATATAGGTCCTACCGAGTTGCATGTCAGTCCCACCGAAAATCTCTAACGGTCACTAGGTTTACCTTTTCGGTCCGACCGAGTTTGTTGATTCGGTCCCACCGAGATTGGAAAACTGTGTGTAACGGTTGGATTTTGTGTGGAGGCTATATATACCCCTCCACCTCCTCTTCATTCATGGAGAGAGCCATCAGAACACATACACAATTCCAACTCATATGTTCTGAGAGAGAACCACCTACTCATGTGTTGAGACCAAGATATTCCATTCCTACCATATGAATCTTAATCTCTAGCCTTCCCCAAGTTGCTTTCCACTCAAATCTTCTTTCCACAAAATCCAAATCCTATGAGAGAGAGTTGAGTGTTGGGGAGACTATCATTTGAAGCACAAGAGCAAGGAGTTCATCATCAACACACCATTTGTTACTTCTTGGAGAGTGGTGTCTCCTAGATTGGCTAGGTGTCACTTGGGAGCCTCCGACAAGATTGTGGAGTTGAACCAAGGAGTTTGTAAGGGCAAGGAGATCACCTACTTCGTGAAGATCTACCGCTAGTGAGGCAAGTCCTTCGTGGGCGATGGCCATGGTAGGATAGACAAGGTTGCTACTTCATGGACCCTTCGTGGGTGGAGCCCTCCGTGGACTCGCGCGACCGTTACCCTTCGTGGGTTGAAGTCTCCATCAACGTGGATGTAGGATAGCACCACCTATCCGAACCACCGGAAAAACATCTGTGTCTCCAATTGCGTTTGAATTCTCCAAACCCTTCCCTTTACATTCTTGCAAGTTGCATGCTTTACTTTCCGCTGCCAATATACTCTTTGCATGCTTGCTTGAATTGTGTGATGATTGCTTGACTTGTCCTACAATAGCTAAAATCTGCCAAGAACTAAAATTGGGAAAAGGTTAAGTTTTTATTTGGTCAAGTAGTCTAATCACCCCCCTCTAGACATACTTTCGATTCTACAACTATCTTGACGACAGTGAGGGAACCCAAAAGTCCTGTCTTGATGTAGTGTTCGAGTTACTGGCCACTACTGCTGGCACAAGCTCTTCGAACTCGCTGCCTGAATCAGTTCGTCTTCTTGAGTCTCAACTTCAAGTTGAAAGACATCGATCAGATGTGCTGCGACAGGAAGTTGAAGGACTAAGGAAGTCCCTGCAGAATTCAGATGCATATTTTCTGGTGCAACAGCAAGCGCTGGAGGATTTAAGCGCCAAACAAGAGAAAGTTAATAAGCTTGCTAAGCATCTTGCCAACATTATGGGTACCCAGGATATTGTTTCTTGAGATCTTCTGAAGTGGTTTCAGTTCTGGATTTGTTTTGCTCCGGCGTTTATTTGCGCTAGTCGCCAACTTTGACAACCAGTGTATATGATATGCTGCTTTGTTCCCTATATTTGCACTGGTGGCGAACTTTGATGTCGAGTGGATGTAATATGTGTAATAGCCGTGATAGCCTAGCATTAGTTGCTTGCTTATTTATTTCCTTGTTGTCTTGTTTATTTGTTTGCTTGTAGTCATTGCAGTTCTTTTTCCGCGGTTAGCTAGTGGATGCAATAACCTATTTTTTAAAACTAGGCCACAATAACCATGGGCTAATATTTACTGTAGTGACACTAGGCCTCCTACTGGCCGTAGAAACAGTGGGCCTTCTACGGGCCATAGAAACAATGGGCCTTCTACGGGCCGTAGAAACAATGGGCCTTCTGCGGGCCGTATTATCAATGGGCCTTATACGGTTCGTATAATCGATTGGCCAAACATGGGCCAAATAGACCGCATTATGGTCGTAAACGGGCTAGAGTTGGAATCGCCCGTTCATGGGCCGACCATAACGGGCCATCGTTAATAGGCCGTATTTGATGACGCTATGAAATCGGCCCAACGTATTAATGGACCACAAACGGGCCGACTGTAACCACAGGCTGAATTTGGCCCACAAGCAGAAAATGACAGTAACGGGCCGTAAGTAAACGAATGCTGGAAATGAGCCCAAGAATAAATGGGCTCTAAGAAGGCCGAAAGATAACATGGGCTGGAAACGGCCCAACGGAATAACGGGACGTTAATGGGTATAAAGTGATACACTGTTCATTACAGGCCAGTTTCACCACGGGGCGTTAATGGGTGTAAAGTGATACACTGTTCATTACGGGCCAGTTTCACCACGGGCCGTTAGTAGGCCAGGAGTTACATAGGGCCTCATATGGGCCGAAAGACGTCATGGGCCATACATGGGCCAGAAGTGAATACATGCTGGAATCATATTGGATGGCCCAGATGACGCTACTGGGCCTAATTCGGATAGGGCGTAACGGGCCTTGGGTTAGCGGGCTGTAAATGGGCTATATTCGAACATGCCTTTAACATGCTTTCCATGGGCCAGCCCGCCAGCTTTTGATCAAGTCAAACGGGCCGGCCTTTTCACAGGAATTGGCCTCTGTTGGGCCGTGCCACGTGTCGACGTATCTAGGTGCCTTCCGTCCAATGAGTGGTTGAAATCTGTCCCAACGATGAGCCGACACGTGTTTCCTCCGGCCAATGATGATTTTACACGAGGAAAATCCCCATTGGTCGGGGCTGTTAACGGGTTATCAGATCCAAAACCCGACCCGATAGCTTAACGGCGTTCCGTTACGGTGGATGCCACGTGTCGGTCACCCTTGACGAAAGCACTTCTGTGACGCGCGATTTATCGTCATGGAAGTGGACACTTCCGTGATGATAATTTTGGTAATGTCATGGAACACTTCTACGACAGCACAGGTATGACTACCTTGATTCTGTCATAAATTTTTCATGGACGTACATGCATGACAGAAAACGCGACCTACTGTGACAAACACATATCATCATGAAAGTGTATTTTTTTGTAGTGATTTGATGTTTGGGGCTTTGATTATATGGGATCTTTTCCTGCTTCTAATGGATATACACATATTTTAGTTGTTGTTGATTACGTTACTAACTGGGTAGAAGCTATTCCAACTAGTAGTGCTGATCATAACACCTCTATTAAGATGCTTAAAGAAGTTATTTTCCATGGTTTGGAGTCCCTAGATATTTAATGACTGATGGTGGTTCACATTTTATTCATGGTGCTTTCCGTAAAATGCTTGCTAAGTATGATGTTAGTCATAGAATTGCATCTCCTTATCACCCACAGTCTAGTGGTCAAGTAGAATTGACTAATAGAGAGCTCAAATTAATTTTGCAGAAGACTGTCAATAGATCTAGAAAAAATTGGTCCAAGGAACTTGATGATGCATTATGGGCCTATAGAACTGCATATAAAAATCCTATGGGTATGTCTCCGTATAAAATGGTCTATGGAAAAGCATGTCACTTACCTCTCGAACTAGAACATAAGGCTTATTGGGCTATTAAAGAACTCAAATATGATTTCAAACTTGCCGGTGAGAAGAGGTTATTTGACATTAGCTCACTCGATGAATGGAGAACCCAAGCCTACGAAAATGCCAAGTTGTTTAAAGAAAAAGTCAAAAGATGGCATGACAAAAGAATACAAAAGCATGAGTTTAATATAGGTGATTATGTATTATTATACAAATCTATTTTAAGATTTTTTGCAGAAAACTTCTCTCTAAATGGGAAGGTCCTTACGTTATCGAGGAGGTCTATCGTTCCGGTGCCATAAAAATCAACAACTTCGAAGGCACAAATCCGAAGGTGGTGAACGATCAAAGAATTAAACATTATATCTCAGGTAATCCTATAAATGTTGAAACCAATGTTATTGAAACCGTAACCCCAGAGGAATACATAAGGGACACTTTCCGGAATGTTTCAGACTCCGAAAAGGAATAGGTATGTGGTACGGTAAGTAAACCGACTCCAAAACAGTTCTAATGGCAATTTTCTTCCGTTTTGGAATATTTAGAAAAATAGAAAAATAAGAAGCAGTCCGGGAAGGACACGAGCGATCCACGAGGGTGGAGGGCGCGCCCCCTACCTCGTGGGCACCTCATGTGCTCTCCGGACTCCGTTTTCTTGCACGATACGTATTTTGGTCGGTAAAAATTCGTTATATAATCTCCCGAAGGTTTTGACCACCGTATCACGCAAAAATCTCCTGTTCTTGTTTCAAGCTATTTTCTGCCAGGGTTGTCAAAGCCAAGCATCATGTTGTCTCCCTCCTCCTCCAACAATGAGGGAAACGATGCTTGGCTAGTGAAGATAGAGCTGAAGAGAGAAGAACCCATGGAGATTAACACAGATGAAGGGGTCAAGAAGGCCACGGAGGACCAAGTTCCGACAACAGAAGACATCCTTCAACTTTATCAAAATCTTCTTACCCCAACTGACATCGAAGCTTTCAAGATGATTGAGCTAGCTCGTATACAAAACAAGTATCTCACACGTGAAAATATTTTGTTGAACGAGCATATCATCGCACTCAAGGGCATTATCCGCAAGTTGGAAGACCTCCTACGCTCAATGTGCGACTACCCTTCATAGCCACCATCTTCTTCACCAACAAAGGAGACATAATCACATGGGTATGGGCACTCCCCTTGGCAATTGCCAAGCTTGAGGGAGTGCCCCGGTATCGTATCACCATCACTTCTATCTTTACCGTTTTTCTTAGTTCGATCCTTTTGGTAATATCTTGATCTAGTAGCATAAAGTTTTAGTATGATCTAGTTGTGAGTTTTGCTTTATGATCCTTCTATAGAATCGAGTCCGTGAGCTATATATAATAAAGATTAGTGTTGAGTCAAGGGCTTGATTACTTTTCCATGATCCTAAGTGAACAAAATAAAAGGAGAAAGAAATAAAAAGAAGTAAAAGAGATTATACGGATCTTATGGAGAGTAATGAGCTCACATATAAAGAGTATGATGATTAAAAGTTGTTGAGAGCTGACAAACATAGTTTTGGTCATCGTTGCAATTAATAGGAAGTAACAAAGAAAGAGAGCTCTTCACATATAAATACGCTATCTTGGACATATTTTATGATTGTGAGCACTCATTAAAATATGACATGCTAAAGAGTTGATGTTGGACAAGGAAGACAGCGAAATGGGTTATGTTTTCTTACATCTGAGATAAATTATATTGTCATGGATCATCCAACATGATTGAGCTTGCCTTTCCTCCTCATGCTAACCAAATTCTGTGCACCAAGTAGAGATACTACTTGTGCTTCCAAACACCCTTAAACCAGTTTTGCCATGAGAGTCCACCATACCTACCTATGGATTAAGTAAGATCCTCCAAGTAAGTTGTCATCGGTGCAAGCAATAAAAATTGCTCTCTAAATATGTATGACTTATTATTGTGGGAGAAAATAAGCTTTCTACGATCGTGTGATATGGAAGAAATAAAAGCGACGAACTGCATAATAAAGCTCCATATCACAAGTGGCAATATAAAGTGACGTTCTTTTGCATTAAGATTTTGTAGATCCAACCATAAAAGCGCATGACAACCTCTGCTTCCCTCTGCGAAGGGCCTATCTTTTACTTTTACCTCCTACCTTGCATAAGAGTCATGGTTATCTTCACCCTTCCTTTTTAAATTTTATCTTTTGGCAAGCACAATATGTTGGAAAGATCCTGGTATATATGGCTAATTGGATGTGAGTTTTCATGAACCATTATTGTTGACATTATCCTTGAGGTAAAACGTTGGGAGGCAAAACTATAAGCCCCTATCTTTCTCCGTGTCCGATTAAAACGCCATACCCATAAGTATTGCATGTGTGGCAGCAATTGTGAAAGACTATATGATAGTTGAGTATGTGGACTTGCTGAAAAGCTCTTATATTGACTCTTTCCTATGTTATGATAAATTGCAATTGCTCCAATGACTGAGATTATAGTTTGTTAGTTTTCAATGAATTTTATGATTCATACTTGAATTGTGATTGAATTATTACTCTAGCATAAGAGATCATATGACAAGAATTATATAAGTTGTTGTTCTAAGAATGATCATGACGCCCTCATGTCCGTATTTTAATTTTAGCGACACCTCTATCTCTAAACGTGTGGACATATTTTTTGATTTCGGCTTTTGCTTGAGGACAAGCGAGGTCTAAGCTTGGGGGAGTTGATACGTCCATTTGCATCACGCTTTTATATCGATATTTATTGCATTATGGGCTGTTATTACACATTATGTCACAATACTTATGCCTATTCTCTCTAATTTTACAAGGTTTACATAAAGAGGGAGAATGCCGGCAGCTGGGATTATGGGCTGGAAAAGGAGCAAATATTAGAGACCTATTATGCACAGCTCCAAAAGTCCTGAAACTTCACGAAAGTCATTTTCAGAATATATAAAAAATACTGAGCGCAATAAATTCACCAGGGGGCCACACCCTGCCCACAAGGTTGGGGACGCGCCCTACCCCCATGGGTGCGCCCCCTACCTCGTGGGCCCCCTGGTGGCCCTCCGATGACCATCTTCTGCTATATGGAGTCTTTTGATGAGGAAAAAATCATAAGCCATCTTTCCAGACGAGACTCCGCCGTCACGAGGCGGAACTTTGGCGGAACCAATCTAGGGCTCCGGCGGAGCTGTTCTCCCGGGGATACTTCCCTCTGGGAGGGGGAAATCATCGCCATCGTCATCACCAACGCTCCTCTCATCGGGAGAGGGCAATCTCCATCAACATCTTCACCAACACCATCTCCTCTCAAAACCCTAGTTCATCTCTTGTATCCAATTCTTGTCTCCAAGTCCGGGATTGGTACCTGTGGGTTGCTAGTAGTGTTAATTACTCCTTGTAGTTGATGCTAGTTGGTTTATTTGGTGGAAGATCATATGTTCAGATCCTATATGCATATTAATACCCCTCTGATTATGAACATAAATATGCTTTGTGAGTAGTTACGTTTGTTCCTGAGGACATGGGAGAAGTCTTGCTATTAGTAGTCATGTGAATTTGGTATTCGTTCGATATTTTGATGAGATGTATGTTGTCTCTCCTCTAGTGGTGTTATGTGAACGTCGACTACATGACACTTCACCATTATTTGGGCCTAGAGGAAGGCATTGTGAATTAATAAGTAGATGATGGGTTGCTAGAGTGACAGAAGCTTAAACCCTAGTTTATGCGTTGCTTCGTAAGGGGCTGATTTGGATCCACATGTTTCATGCTATGGTTAGGTTTACCTTAATACTTTTGTTGTAGTTGCGGATGCTTGCAATAGAGGTTAATCATAAGTGGGATGCTTGTCCAAGTAAGGACAGTACCCAAGCACCGGTCCACCCACATACCAAATTATCAAAGTACCAAACGCGAATCATATGAACGTGATGAAAACTAGGTTGACGATATTCTCATGTGTCCTCGGGAGCGCTTTACATCATATAAGAGTTTGTCCAGGCTTGTCCTTTGGTACAAAAAGGATTGGGCCACCTTGCTGCACTTTATTTACTTTTGTTACTTGCTACTCGTTACAAATTATCTTATCACAAAACTATCTGTTACCTATAATTTCAGTGCTTGCAGAGAATACCTTGTTGAAAACCGCTTATCATTTCCTTCTGGTCCTCGTTGGGTTCGATAAAGGACTACGATAGATCCCCTATACTTGTGGGTCATCAGGGAGTACAACTGTACGAGGGGTTACAGGTTCGTCTTCCATCGCCGGAGAATAACAGCAGGTGTGGGTGAGTAGAGGGATGGCTAGGCCAGCGATGGGAGAACGGTGGGGCGGTGAGGCCTGCGCGGCAGCACAACCGACCGTGGGGAGGAGGGAGCAGACAGTCCCACCGGCGCTTGTTTGAGAGGCTGGAGCAGGAAGAGCAGAGATTGAAGTAGCACGGCGGCCATTGGATGGACATCCAATAGTCATTGCTTGTGCGTCAACCTTTTTTAGGAAAGCCTCAAATCTGTGGAAAACAACATACAACCCATCTGCCATTATTTCTAATAATTTACAGCCCATGTGCTAGTTCTTAAGGTTTTTTGGAGCCCATATTCTTTTTGTTAGCATTACAGCCCATATTGTGTCCATGGTTAAAAATTTATACAAAATTTTGCATATTTCGGTGCGGTCTGAACTGTTTTTAATCCCAAAATTTCGAGTCACATTCAAACTAATTTTAAAAATAAATGTATATAAATATAAAATCAAGCAAATTGTCCAAGCATAAAAATCAATGCAATTTAAAATCTCGAAATGAAAAAAAAAGAAATTTGAAACTAATTGTCGGTTTGATGTGTTTTAAAAATGTACAACCATTTCTCATTACTGATAGGCCATTTTCTCGGCCAGCCGAATGAAGCTCTCCTCGTCTTGAACGATTTGCATCCCAACAGGCCTGACAAAGCGACTTACTTGGCAAATCACAAAAAAAACTGGGTTGTGGCCGTGGACCCAGCTGCGGCCGTGGACCCAGCTGTCAGCCTCTCCATGTACAGTACTCTTCCGATGGAAGTCGGTCGTTGACCACATTGACCACGCCGCGCCGAGAGCACCAAGGCGGTGTACGGCGACGAGGCCTGGGAAGGGGACGACGCGGAGCCGGGGAAGACGCGACAGTGGATGCCCATGCGGAGAGGAGTACGAGGGTTCACTGGTTCGGCTGGGGTGTGAGGCTGCCGTCACCGTAGAATAACAGGGGGTGTGGGTGAGTAGATGGATGGCCTGGCCTACGGTGGGAGTAGTAGAGGGCGGTGAGGCCTCCGCGGCATCGTAGCCGGCCACGGGAGGCAGGAGCGTGAGGCACGACCGGCACTGGTTTGGGCGGCTGGAGCAAGAAGACCAGAGGTTGAAGAAGCACTACGGCCGTTGGGTGGACATCGTACGATCACTGGAGCTAGAATCATTCATATTGACTAAGTTGACAAAGCCCTCCATCCCCGTCAACTTAGTTGGCCCACAAGTCAGCCTCCCACTATTGTGGGTCCCAGCTAGTAGGGGTATTCATTTTTTTGTGTAATAAGGAGGCACTTCCTTGCGTGCGAAGATATAGCTGGTGGGTCCAACCTGTCAGCGGTGGGAACGTTTTTTCGCGAAATACAGAGGCCCTTCCGGTGGGTCCCAGCTGTTAGGTGGACGAATCATTATTTTGCGCGTAATAAGGAGGCATTTCCTTGCGTGCAACCATGGACCCAGCTGTCAGCCTCTCCACGCATAGTCTACTTCCGATGGTGTCCTTCGTTGACCACATTGACCACTCCGTGCCGAGCATATCCAAGGTGGTGGACGACGGCGAGGCCTAGGAAGGGGACGACGCGGAGCTCAGGAAGACGCGGCAGTGGATGCCCACGCAAGAGGAGTACGAGGGTTCATTGGTTCGACTATGGTGTGAGGCTGCCGTCGCCGCAGGCCCTGGCTAGCGGTGGGAGTAGTAGGGGCGGTGAGGCCTCAACGGCAGCACAACCGGCCACTGGAGGCAGGAGCAGGCGGTCTCGCCGGCGCTGGTTTGGGCGGCTGGTGCAAGAAGAGCAGTGATTGAAGAAGCAGTAGGACCGTTCGATTCAAATCCAACGGTTACTGCTGCTAGAATCGTTTGTTGACTAAGTTGACAAGCCCTGCGCACGCGTCAACTTAGTAGGCCCACAGGTCAGCCTCCCAACCGGTGCACCCCAGATGTTAGTGGGAGGAATCATTTTTTCACGTAATAAGGAGGCAGTTGATTGTGTGCGGCCAGGCCAACGGAGGGAGTAGAGTGGGCCGGGGAAGCCTGCGCGGCATCACAGCGGGCCACAAGAGGAGGGAGCAGGCAGTCCCGCCGACGCTAGTTTAGGCGGCTGGAGCAGGAAGATCAGAGATTGAAGAAGCACGTCGGCTGTTGGATGGACATCCAACAGTCACTACTGCTAGAATCGTGTGTTGACTGACAAAGCCTTGCGTAAACAAGTAAGCCTCGAAATATGTGGCGTCTACAGCCCATTTGCTATTCTTTTTATAATTTTTACTCATTTGCTAATTCATATGGAATTTATTGCAGCCCATTTTCCATTTTTAGAATTGTTGCCCATTTTCTGGTCAGTACCAGGGTTAAAAAATTAACTAAATATGTGGGAAATTTTGAAAATTTGCAATTTTTTGCTGGGGAACCAAATATTCTTAATCCAAAAATTAGTAGCCATACTAAAACAAATTTAAAAATAAATTAGTACTATGTCATGTTAAATCCAATGAAATACTCCCTCCGTCCCAAAATTCTTGTCTTAGATTTGTCTAAATACGGATGTATCAAGTCACGTTTTGGTATTAGATGCATCCGTATCTAGACTAATCTAAGACAAGAATTTTGGGACGGAGGGAGTATAAGATATCAGTGAAGAACAAAAACAAAAAAGGAACTAATATCCCATTTGCTATAATTTTTTTTGGAATTTTCAATCCCTTTTGATATTAATTTTAATAGACACTGACCATACTCTTTGGCCAGGCCGGAATGCATCCCTCCTCGACTTGAAAGATTTGCAGCTCAATAAGTCGGAGAAAACAAATAGTCCTAGCTTGGGTATTCTTCAAAAAGAAATACTAGGCTACCTATTTTCCCAAAGAAAAAAGGTTGGGCTAGTCATGTTGTTAGACGGGCCACAGAGACCACACAACCCAGCATAGGACTATGTATTGGAGGGCAAGAGTGACAGAAGCTTCAACCTAGCATAGAAATTGATGCATACGGGGTTGAAGGGGGACCAATATATCTTAATGCTATGGTTGGGTTTTACCTTAATTAACATTAGTATTTGCGGATGCTTGCTAATAATTCCAATCATAAGTGCATAGAATTCCAAGTCAGGGATGACATGCTAGCAGTGGCCTCTCCCACATAATACTTGCTATCGGTCTAGTAAAGTAGTCAATTGCTTAGGGGCAATTTCGCAACTCCTACCACCACTTTTCCACACTCGCTATATTTACTTTACTGTTTCTTTATCTATACAGCCCCTACCTTTTATTTACTTGCTCTTTATTATCTTGCAAACCTATCCAACAACACGTACAAAGTACTTCTTGTTTCATACTTGTTCTAGGTAAAGCGAACGTCAAGCGTGCGTAGAGTTGTATCGGTGGTTGATAGAACTTGAGGGAATATTTGTTCTACCTTTAGCTCCTCGTTGGGTTCGACACTCTTACTTATCGAAAACTGTTGCGATCCCCTATACTTGTGTGTTATCAAGACCTTTTTCTGGCGTCGTTGCCGGGGAGCAATAGCGTGGGGTGAATATTCTCGTGTGTACTTGTTTGCTTTTATCACTAAGTAATTTTTATTTGCTGTTCTTAGTTGTTCTTTATCTTTAGTTATGGATATGGAACACGAAATACCAAAAAAATAGGTGTACTTGCTACTCATGGAGATGGGGAACCTCCTAAAACCCTCGATGCTGGTTATGTGCAAAAATATTATGTACTACTTTAATAATCCTGAGAAAACCCCATTCAATTATGTAATGGGAGTAACGTTGGATCAATGTGAATACTTTAGGGATTACCGCTTGACACAAAAGGGAAACTATTATGGGATCAAATTCATACATTGAATTGGTATGCTAGGCAACCATGCTTGAGATATGATTATACTTGTTGATCTAAGGTGAAGGCTCCACACCTCCCCTTTTCATGTGAATTTAATGACAATGAAACCTTAGCTTCATATGCCAGAGGTATATATGATTACTATGATGTGGAACAAACAGAAGAATTTGTTGCTTTTATGGGTGCTTATGAAATTGAATCAATGTTTGAAGAGTTTGAAGATTTTGATGATGTTGTTTATAGACCTGAAAATTTAGCTATCCTGAAATATTGTTATGAGAATTATGAATACAATTATAAATTAATGCACTTATTGAGAAAGTCTCCGCTGTCCAAGAAGAGACTAATATTTTGCAGGAGTCTATGGAAGAATAAATTAATGAAACTGTGAGCTCACTGGATGAAAAAGATGAGGAGGAGAGCGAAGAACAAAAGGAGGAAGAGTGGATTAGCTACCCGTGCCCACCTTCTAATGAGAGTAACTCTTCAACTCATACATTGTTTAATTTCCCTTCGTGCTCACCGGAGGATGATTGCTATGATGATTGTTATGATCCCGTTGATTCTTTTCAAATATCCCCTTTTGATGATGCTTGCTATGCTTGTGGACAAGATGCCAATATGAATTATGCTTATGGAGATGAACTTGCTATAGTTCCTTATGTTAAACATGAAATTGTTGCTATTGCACCCACGCATGATAGTCCTATTATCTTTTTGAATTCTCCCGACTACACTATATCGGAGAAGTTTGCTCTTATTAAGGAATATATTGATGGGTTGCCTTTTACCGTTGCACATGATGATTTTGATGAATATAATATGCATGTTCTTGCTGCTCCTACTTGCAATTTTTATGAGAGAGGAACTATATCTCCACCTCTCTATGTTTCCAATATGATAAAATTGCAAGAAACGGCTTATACTATGCATTGGCCTTTACTTTGTGTGCATGAATTGTTCTTTTATGACATTCTGATGCATAGGAAGAGAGTTAGACTTTGTTATTGCATGATACATGTTACTTTGTGCTCACTACTAAATTATAAATCATTGTTAATTAAAATTGTCTTTGATATACCTTGGGATCCGGGTGGATTCATTACTTGAGCACTATATGCCTAGCTTAATGGCTTCAAAGAAAGCGCTACCAGGGAGACAACCCGGAAGTTTTAGGGAGTCATTTATTTCTGTTGAGTGCTTTCATATAGTTTAAAAACAACAAAAATAAAGAGGGGAACCCAGAACTTTTTCAAAAAGGAAAGTGATAGTGAGAGAGACAAGCATTGTTGAAGTGGGAGCTAGCCTTGGACTTTGTTCATGCTCACGGAAACTTTGTGAATCTTGATTACAGAAACTTTTCAATAAAAATAATTATCCCCTTGTACAATTCCAGTGTATTATAAAAATAATGTGCCAAGGTTTGCCTTTAGGATGTTTACATTTGCTTGATGGTTTGTACGGTGCAGGACAGAAACTTTGGCTGTAGTGCACGATTTTACATTTTTTGCTGGACCGTCAAATGGTTCTGATTCTTTTTGCACTGTATTCCTATACAAATTTTTTATTCTTCTAATTTTGGTAGAAAATTTTCAAGTATCAGAAGTATGGTGAATGTTCAGATTGTTACAGACTGTTCTGTTTTAGACAGATTCTGTTTTTGATGCATAGTTTGCTTGTTTTGATGAAACTATCAATTTATATTAGTGGATTAAGCCATGAAAAATTTATATTACAGTAGACACAATGCAAAAACAAAATATGAATTGGTTTGCAACATTACTTATAGTAGTGATTTGCTTTATTATACTAACGGATCTTACCGATTTTTCTGTTGAAGTTTTGTGGATATGAAGTGTTCAATGATCGAGAAGGTCTCGATGTGAGAAGAAGGAAGAGAGGAAAGAGCTCAAGCTTGGGGATGCCCGAGGCACCCCAAGTAAATATTCAAGGAGACTCAAGCGTCTAAGCTTGGGGATGCCCCGGAAGGCATCCCCTCTTTCTTCAACAAGTGTCGGTATGTTTTCGGATTCGTTTCGTTCATGCGATATGTGCAATCTTGGAGCGTCTTTTGCATTTAGTTTTCATTTTTCTTTTATGCACCATGCTGGTATGAGATAGTCATTGGTTGATTTATAGAATTCTCATTGCACTTCACTTATATCTTTTGAGTATGGCTTTATAGAATGCTTCATGTGCTTTGCTTATATCATTTGAAGTTTGGATTGCCTGTTTCTCTTTACATAGACAACCGCCATTTGTAGAATGCTCTTTTGCTTCACTTATATTTGTTAGAGCACGGGCATATCTTTTGTAGAAAGAATTAAACTCTCTCGCTTCACTTATATCTATTTAGAGAGATGACAGGAATTGGTCATTCACATGGTTAGTCATAAAATCCTACATAAAACTTGTAGATCACTGAATATGATATGTTTGATTCCTTGCAATAGTTTTGCGATGTAAAGATGGTAATATTAGAGTCATGCTAGTGGGTAGTTGTGGATTGTAGAAATACTTGTGTTGAGGTTTGTGATTCCCGTAGCATGCACGTATGGTGAACCGTTATGTAACGAAGTTGGAGCATGAGGTATTTATTGATTGTCTTCCTTATGAGTGGCGGTCGGGGACGAGCGATGGTCTTTTCCTACCAATCTATCCCCATAGGAGCATGCACGTAGTACTTTGTTTCGATGACTAATAGTTTTTTGCAATAAGTATGTGAGTTCTTTATGACTAATGTTGAGTCCATGGATTATACGCACTCTCACCCTTCCATCATTGCTAGCCTCTCTAGTACCGCGCAACTTTCGCCGGTACCTTAAGCCCACCATATACCTTCCTCAAAACAGCCACCATACCTACCTATCATGGCATTTCCATAGCCATTCCGAGATATATTGCCATGCAACTTTGATCATCATCATATACATGACTTGAGCATTCATTGTCATATTGCTTTGCATGATCGTAAGATAGCTAGCTTGATGTTTTCATGGCTTGTCCGTTTTTTGATGTCATTGCTACGCTAGATCATTGCACATCCCGGTACACCACCGGAGGCATTCATATAGAGTCATATCTTTGTTCTAGATATCGAGTTGTAATATTGAGTTGTAAGTAAATAAAAGTGTGATGATCATCATTATTAGAACATTGTCCCATGTGAGGTTATCAAAATAAAAGTGGCCAAAGAAGCCCCAAAAAAAAGAGGACAAAGAAGCCTACAAAAAAAGAAGAAAAAAAGAAGAAAAGAAAAAAATGAGAGAAAAAGAGAGAAGGGACAATGCTACTATCCTTTACCACACTTGTGCTTCAAAGTAGCACCATGATCTTCATAGTAGAGAGTCTCTCATGTTATCACTTTCATATACTAGTGGGAATTTTTCATTATAGAACTTGGCTTGTATATTCCAACAATGGGCCTCCTCAAGTGCCCTAGGTCTTCGTGAGCAAGCAAGTTGGATGCACACCAACTAGTTTCTTTTGTTGAGCTTTCATACATTTATAGCTCTAGTGCATCCGTTGCATGGCAATCCCTACTCCTTGCATTAACATCAATCGATGGGCATCTCCATTTATCATTGGTTAGCCTCGTTGATGTGAGACTTTCGCCTTTTTGTCTTCTCCACATAACCCCCTCATTATTCTATTCCACCCATTGTGCTATATCCATGGCTCGCGCTCATGTATTGCGTGAAAGTTGAAAAGGTTTGAGAATGTCAAAAGTATGAAACAATTACTTGGCTTGTCATCGGGGTTGTGCATGATGTGAGTATTTTGTGTGGTGAAGATGGAGCATAGCCAGACTATATGATTTTGTAGGGATAACTTTCTTTGGCCTTGTTATTTTGAAAAGACATGATTGCTTTATTAGTGGGCTTGAAGTATTATTGTTTTTATGTCAAATGATAGACTATTGCTTTGAATAACTCGTATCTTAATATTCATGCCATGATTAGATATGTGATCAAGATTATGCTAGGTAGCATTCCACATCAAAAATTATCTTTTTTATCATTTACCTACTCGAGGACGAGCAGGAATTAAGCTTGGGGATGCTGATACGTCTCCGTTGTATCTATAATTTTTGATTGTTCCATGCCAATATTATTCAACTTTCATATACTTTTGGCAACTTTTTATACTATTTTTGGGACTAACATATTGATCCAGTGCCCAGTACCAGTTCCTGTCTGTTGCATGCTTTTGGTTTCGCAGAATATCCATATCAAACGGAGTCCAAACGGGGTAAAAACGGACGGAGATACTTTTTGGAATATTTGGAAAGTTCCGGAAGAAAATCCACGTGAGATAGTGCCCGAGGGTGTCACGAGGCAGGGGGCGCGCCTACCCCCCTAGGTGTGCCCCCTACCCTCATGAGCCACCCGTAAGGCGGTTGACGCTCTTCTTTTGCCGCAAGAAAGCTAATTTTCGGGAAAAAATCACGGCGAAGGTTTCAGGCCAATCGGAGTTACGGATCTCCATATATACACGAAACGGTGAAACAGAGCCAGGAGAGAACGCCGAAACAAAGAGAGACAGAGAGACAGATCCAATCTCAGAGGGGCTCTCGCCCCTCCCGTGCCATGGAGGCCATGGACCAGAGGGGAAACCCTTCTCCCATCTAGGGAGGAGGTCAAGGAAGAAGAAGAAGGAGGGGGGCTCTCTCCCCCTCACTTCCGGTGGCACCGGAGTGCCACCGGGGGCCATCATCATCACTGCGATCTACACCAACACCTCCGCCATCTTCACCAACATCTCCCTCACCTTCCCCCCTCTATCTACAGCGGTCCACTCTCCCGCAACCCGTTGTACCCTCTACTTGAACATGGTGCTTTATGCTTCATATTAGTATCCAATGATGTGTTGCCATCCTATGATGTCTGAGTAGATTTGTTGTCCTATCGGTGGTTGATGAATTGCTATGATTGATTTAATTTGCTTGTGGTTATGTTGCTGTCCTTTGGTGCCCATCATATGATTGCGCGCGTGGATCACACCCTAGGGTTAGTTTGTATGTTGATAGGACTATGTATTGGAGGGCAAGAGTGACAGAAGCTTCAACCTAGCATAGAAATTGATGCATACGGGATTAAAGGGGGACCAATATATCTTAATGCTATGGTTGGGTTTTACCTTAATGAACATTAGTAGTTGCGGATGCTTGCTAATAGTTCCAATCATAAGTGCATAGAATTCCAAGTCAGGGATGACATGCTAGCAGTGGCCTCTCCCACATAATACTTGCTATCGGTCTAGTAAAGTAGTCAATTGCTTAGGGGCAATTTCGCAACTCCTACCACCACTTTTCCACACTCGCTATATTTACTTTATTGTTTCTTTATCTAAACAGCCCCTACCTTTATTTACTTGCTCTTTATTATCTTGCAAACCTATCCAACAACACCTACAAAGTACTTCTAGTTTCATACTTGTTCTAGGTAAAGCGAACTTCAAGCATGCGTAGAGTTGTATCGGTGGCCGATAGAACTTGAGGGAATATTTGTTCTACCTTTAGCTCCTCGTTGGGTTCGACACTCTTACTTATCGAAAATTGTTGCGATCCCCTATACTTGTGGGTTATCACATACTCACAACTACAGTCCTCTCCCGATTCACTATGTTGACAAGGACCGTTTCAAAAAAAAACTATGTTGACAAGGTCGGACGGCGCCGCCGCGGTGAGTGCACCAAGGCGGAGGATAAAGTGTTGTCGCCAATGTGCTGGGCTGGGTTGGACATTCTTATTGAAAAATAAAAATGGACCGGAACTATTTACGACGTTGATTACGATTTGCATGGGTCTGCGGTTTGCAGGAAGAAAATGCTGGGAGAAAGAAGACCGGTCGCTATCTTTGCCTAAGAATAATATCGACTGAATGTAACGACACTATCATAGGAAATAATATCCTCATGTTAAATCGTGAATTTAAAGAACTAGTGCATGAGCATTTAGCTTTATTTATTTACTTATTTATGTTTAGGGGACCATGAGCATGTACCTGGGTCGGATTCATGTGAGAGCCTCCCTTCCAGTTAATTATGGGCTTCTCTATTGGGCCTTCATCAGTGGGCTGCATGTTATCAACAAGTGGAAAATGTGTTTCGTACGAAAAATAGTATGTGCTACGTACGGTACGGGGCACTAAAGGATCGAACCATGCAACGACTTCCAAAACATTGTGTTTGTCATTCTAACAACACATTTATTCAACCAACAGATGAAATATACTACTGATTGTACATTGAAAACAACAGCAGCAGCAACCAGGGTTGGGGGTGAAACAGAAGCAATAAGCAGGCCAGAAGAGTGAAGAGGCAACTCTCTCTTCCAAACAAAACATCAGCCATCATTACAAAAGGGCTACCAAAAAAGAACAAGTGTATGCATCAAACTAAATAAAGATCCTACTACACCAAGTGTACGCATCTAACTAACTGGCTCAGTTAGACGTTACTATTTATTAAGCTATGGAGATTGGCTGACGGCTTGAACCAGATGGGTGGCCGACAGGGGAAACTCCAGCCAGCAGGTCGAAGTCTGATACTTGCGACCCTCTCTCCTACATTGGGCTGCAGAGCATGGCGGCACATATCAGGGTATGGTGCATGCAGAGACACATGGTACGCTGTGTACTCACAGTTTTGCCTGATGAACGAAACCGCGCTGCCATCATGATCCTTGCCGTCGGTTATCTCCTGGTTAATCGGATAATTCAGTCCGACAAACAGAGAGCGTGTACCAAGGCTACTTACCAACCTCCAGTCAAAAATCCCTGAAGGCCCAGAGAAGCTGGGATCCTGCTCAAAGACCTTGCAGTGACTGTGATTGTATTCCGCGAAACAACACGTCCGGTACGTGCGAACGATCATCAATCATTCGTCGTCATTTGATCGAGCCAGGAACCACCTGCAACTGCCATGCCGCTTTCTTTGAAAGGTTCTAGGATTAGGAAGGGTAGGGACACCAGGCGGCCTACAACATCATATCAAGTTGGAGTCAAATAACCCTAAAAAAGTTGGAGTCAAATAAAAAAGGGCTCTTGATGTAGTCAATCTTAAGAACATCATGTTATGAGCATGAATATTTTTTAGTAAATGTTGACAGTAATATAAGCAAGCCATCATGATATCATAGGAAAGTAACATACTGCTGTAGTAGCCGTTTGTAGCGATGACTGGAGTAGGCCAGCAATACATCCAGCCATAGAAGGAGTTGACAGCGTATATGAAGCCCTTATGTTCAATGGCATCAGAGAACCATGGAGGATGTATGATCCTGCGATGGACGTGCAGATTTATCCACTTACCGCAGTGACCTGTCAGATAGGCGAGACTGCGGTTGAAGAACGCAATTAGCCTGAAGTCTTTATAATTCACAAATCTTGTGGGCACTTGGCAGATTACAACCTTGAGCAAATCAAACTTGATATCATGTTGGCTACTATAAGATTCTGAGTATTCTGGGCCGTGGTGCCAAAGCAGTGCAGTGTTAATCGAAAGAAGGGGGATCTATCACCGGGTGTAGACCTCCACAAGCATCCAGCTGCCATGACCGTCGACGAGCACCATCCAAGATGTGTTCATGCCGAACCAGTACATACCATTAATGTAGTTGAGGGTGACGGGGATCGAATCGCAGTCAAGGGGTTGATGCTCGCCACCCTACGATCGTTATGCTGCATGACACGCCGTTTCTGAAGATCAGACGTCATCATCAAGCAAGGAGTTGGCTTAAAAAGCTCCGGCCCGAGGGCTTTGAGTAAATGGTACAGCCCCGACGAGCACGCAGCGAGCGGCATGGTACTAAGATTGTTCACACGCGAAACAATGAGCTTGATTACCTCTATGGGGAGCGAATTCCAACCACTCTTTCGGCGGACGCTGCTTGGTTCTGCCATTGTTAGTGCTTGGGTTTCGGACGAGGGGGGAGGCGCCTTAGCAGGGATGGAAGATTGGACGAGGGGGGGAGGCACCTTAGCGGGGATGGAAGAGCGGACAAAGATGGAGAAGCGAATATGTCCCGCGGGAAGTGGACAGGTGATGATGACTAGAGCACGCCGCTTGACTTACGAGACACATACCAGCAGCGTAGGGTCATATCGAAGTCAGAAAACTTGCTTGAGTGATCACAGTGCTGGTACTCCCTATAGTACCTACCACTATGCCCTAACTTGCTTGAGTAGAGTAGTAGTGGAGTAGGACTCTGCTCTACTACTAGCACCGGAGGAGTAGTATATTCTAATCTAAAATAGTTACACACTTCAATGCCCGTGCGTGGAACGACTACGAACCGCCATCGGTGCTAACTCCAATCCCCAGCAAACGTTCCCTGGGAGACATGGCAGTTGCAAACGCCCGCGACGCAGTTACAGTACATGTGTAAGGGTGGCGGTTTTGTCAAATACTATGGCTTAAAAACAGGCCACCGTCGGATGGAAATCTGACGGTTACGTGGGATTCGCCAGGATTGAGCTCGTGCCGAACAATCTCCAGATATCATTACTAAAAAAAGGTTAAAACACCCAGGGTTATAACTTGCACCGGCTGACCACTAACAATGATACTAACATAGTTGTAAAATGGTCAAAGACCGTGTCTACGTGGTGTTTGAAATTATATGCAAAAAAATTAGCAAGATGCACGTGCATTGCACGGCACACCATCATCACCAACTCGGTTTTTTCTCTACTCCTACTCCTATAAAAGACTCAGTTGGTGATGATGGAGGCGAGGAGGCGTGTTTAGCTGGGCGTGCAGCGGACGGTGCAGTACTATTCGATTTGTTATAAAAAAACAAAGAAGAGTAGTTGAGATAGAGATAAGAGTAGAGATAGAGACTTAAGGTCTTCCACTATGTAGGCAAAAAGAGGTGCTAAATTTGCTTTTTGGGTATTTGGCACCGATGCCCTACATTGCCCAAGCGATGCCAAACAAAAATTTCTGGGCACCGGAGCACCATCTACTGCTTCGCGTTCTACTCCTGCGCTCCATTCGGCGACCGCAACGTCCCCTACAGCCACTCCCTCCCGTGCTCCATTCGGGGGGCGCTGTTAAAATTTGGGGAGCGCACTCTCGCGACTGCTGGCAGCCACGACTTTACCGATGATGACTTCTTCCCCGACCTCGGCAACCTCTTCCTCAACGACATGGGCGACAACCTCGGCGCCAACGGTGCTGCTCCCGTTGCACCATATGTGTTTTTGTCCTTCCTGTTAGAAATCGTGGTAGAATTCATGTTTCTACTATGTATCCTACTAGATTCTATCTGTTCATCTACTATGCTAGTCCACATGATTAGTTTAATCTCTATTATAGCCGTCATGATTTTTTTTGTGCTTATTCGGATTAAATATCGTAGTAACTTGCTCATATATTCAACTGGCGCAACGTCCCCTACAGCCACTCCCGTTTCATGGACGGCCTAGTCGATGCCTCCAAGGAGCCCTTCGTCTACTACTATGAGTGCCTGATGCCGTTTTGGGGCTCGCCGGTGGACATTGTGCATCACCTCACAGATGCGTGCAACGGTCACTACTAGCCCTTAGCAGAGAACATCAAGTACGAGACGTGCTACCCGTTCACCATGCCGGAGTCGCTGGAGGATCACTGCCGCCTGCTAGTCTTGGAGGAGGACGGCAACGTCTTCCTCTCTTGATCATGGGCACCGGCGAGGCCCGCGCAGGCCGCCGCCCCGTCTCTGTAGTGTGCGTCAGGGGCGACACCGCCGACGCTGACACTGACACGGGGCCGATGTACGGGGCGTACTCACTGTTACTACCCCTCCGAGGTACGTGGGAGGTGACACTGGCTCCATCATGCTGACTAGGACTGTGCAGAGCTGGGACCTTCCTGCCGATGTGGACATGGAAGACACATGGTATGATTTACCCCCCAACGCGGTGCACGGGGACTCCAAGGAGGTTCACCTGGACATACGCATTATCAAGTTAAATGTTGGTCATTAGTCTTCGCTCAGTGTAATCCGATGTCTAAGCATGTGGAGACTTCCATGCATGATCTTGCTCTATTGGAGTGTCGTGCATGAATAAAAGTGTATCCATTTATAATTTAGTCTAGAATCTTCCTTGTGTGAATTTTTACTACAGTACTGGTGAAAGACTTACTATGAACCATTTCTTACATCTCCTATGCCCCTTCCAAGTCATCCTGATTTAATCCCTCCGTCTAGGTGTATAAAGGCATGGTTAATACTTAATAGTATAGCCAACTGTTGACTATAGAAAGTGCCATGTCATCTGTAGCCAACATGTATAACAATTGATACTCAAAAACTAATTCTTAAAGATCATTTCTTGCAAAGCACAATAAGTGTTATTTCTTCACAAGTTTTGGATGCAGGTTGAACAGTTGAACACTTTTGTTTGCAAAAGATACCTTTTTATCTATTTCACCCGGATGTTTGTGAGCTCTAGAGATGACCCCCACATCCTTTGTCAAAATAAACAACTCCCCGATCAATGCATTTCACTCTTCCGTGCAACGCACGGGCACCTTACTACTATAGATTAGTACGACCAAAAATTGAACTAGCATTATATATAGTACGATAAATGCTGATGCATGTCACCTAAAATTATATCATTAAAAACTATGTTCAAATATGAATCCAACGATATAGTTTTTGTTGACATGCACTAACATTTTGTCAGTTAAATCTGCAGTCAAATTCAATGGGGGACTAATAAACCACGACCGATGTAGTACAAGTGTAGAGGGCGGCGCTGCACGGGAGTCTCACTCTCACCCAGCTCATGGTGCGGCAGTACAACTGTCGTATCACAAAACCCAACCACTACCAGTAATAAGTGGCCTGATAAAATAAACAGACAAGCAACCATCACATCCCTCCATATTTTTTGCATTTCATCTCTCTGCATTTACTTTCTCCGGTTCATCTCGCACACTCGATCCCTAGCTACTACTCCTAGTATCCCTAGCTACTACTCCTAGGGCCAGTTCTTTTGGCGGCTCAAAAAATAAGTCGTCTCTTCCCCAGCTTTTCCCATAAGACTAGTCACAGTGGAGAGTAACATTAAGGTGCCTCACTCATTTATTTGGGCTTCTAAAATACTACTAGTACCTCCGTCCTGGTTTATTCGTCACCATTGTAATTTGTGGTAAATTTTGACCAAAGATTTAACTGATAAAATGTTAGTGCATGTGACATGCACAAACATTTCATTAGTTAAATTTATGATCAAAATTTGACACAGATTACAATGGGGACCAATAAACCAGGACGGAGCTAGTAGTAATGGGATTACAACTAATCTAGAAGCCTAAACAAACTGGCCCCTGGTACTCCTACTAGTAGTACTAGTACTCAAGTTGGAATTCCAATTGCACGGCACAACTTGTTAGGCAAAAAATTCGATACAGGGTGTAGGAAGCAGTTTGGGAATTTGCATGACTTTCCGACCAGTGAGATACTCCGTACGAAGTACGACAGAGAAATAACCACAGAGAAGGAAGCTAAAAGTAAACAATCAAATGAGCATTTTTGCATTGAATCGTTTCACAAGCTTGACTAGTGTTGTTTTTCTACTTTTACAAAAACCGCATCGTAATGTTAAAACATGCATTTGCACGTACATAAGTAATAGTAGTACTCCCTCCGTCCAGATGTATAAAGTCTTCCCTCCTTCTTGGTCACGGTGCACAACCAAAGATGACTTATTCACCTAGACGGAGGGAGTAGCACAGTCTGCAAGCATATATATATAGAGAGAGAGAGACGTGTAGTGCGATAGTATATAGTAAAGTTTGTGCTATATGCACCTACTTACAAAATGCGTACGGATACACGAGGTTTCCAAACTTTCCCTCTTACATACTTAATTAAGGACGCTAATAATTCCCGAACATTCGAGATTTATCATTTGCGTCCCAAAACTAATGAGATCACCTTACGAAACTAAATTATACTCCTACTAAAAGCCACGGCGCTCGCAGGAGCGCTTGCGGCGCGTCAAGAGTGCCCTGGTGCGCAACCGTTTCCCAGCGCGCCGACACAACACCTCTTCCTCAGCCTCGCAACTCACGAGGTGTTGAGTGGTGGCTTGCCGGCGGGCGAGCGCTATCTCACCGGTGTGGTGATCCGGCGCCAACAGGTACTCCTCCCCGCTGGAAGCATGCACCCGGTCCACGTACCGCCAAGTGTAGATGAGGCACTTGGGCCCGACTGCACTTAGGGCTTTGGCACGGGCGTCCTCCGCCACCCTCACGGCCCTTGCATGAGCCTTCTGCCAAAGAGCCAATTGCTTGAATCTCTCGGACGCGACATAGACCTGCTAGGCAGCTTGCCCCGCGGTGCGCTTCTCTTCCTCGGCCTTCTTCTCCGCCTCTATTTTGGCTTTCTTTGCCAGCGGCAAAGCCTGCCACATGGTGACATCCATTTCTTTCCAAAGCTCCTCAAGGCTGGGGGGTCGGCGGGCAGCGCAGCGTTCTCCTCATAGCGGGGAGCCGACGCGAACTCCGACACGCATGGTGGCGAGATTGGGAACGCTGACGCATCCACCTCGACGCGTTGTGGCGAGGAGTGGAACGCCGATGCGTCCTCCTCGACTAGTGGCGGCGAGGAACGGAACGACAATGCGTGACCGTCCAGGCGGTGCAGCGAGGGGCGCCTAGGGTTTGGGAGGGGCGATGCCATGGTGGTTGACGTGAGAGGGAAGGGGAGGAGATAGCGACGAACGTGTGCATTCTTCCGATTGCCGTGGGAGGCGCAGTATTTATAGTGAGCAATGGCACACCTACGTAAGATATGGACTGAGATGCACTGACTTAACTGCAGGTCCAGTTGCGTCACTGACATGTGGGCCAGACCCCTGTTGGGCCCATATGTCAGTGACCCAATGCACTTGCAGTTAAGTAACTGAAGCAGCGTCCCGAAAGATATGTTGCGTGATTAACGTAACAGCTACGTGGGCATATTTATTGGAGTAAATTACGGGGGAGGGAAGGGGTGGAAATATTGCTGGTCACAACGGATTGGACGAGCGTGGGGGGAGGAGAGTCATGCATGCAGATTTTTTCCACACGGGGTGGAGTGGTGGGACCGTCGGAGGGAGAAGGACAGTCTGGCAGGCATATTGTTTCCACACATGGAGAGGAAAAGATTTGGAGACGAACGGGCTTCCTGCAGGTATGGGGAATGGTGCACAATAAGTCTCATCTTGCATGTCGGGCTAGGTATAGTCTCAAGTCATTAAAAACATACACGCCCCACACATGTTCATATTTCAAGGTGCACTAAATTATTGCAGCGATGATTAAGGCTTCATAATGGTGGTATCTTAGCTGGTATCATGCACACGGGAATAACAAACATGCTAATGTGGCAAATAATTAAAGAAGAGAGGGGGGTTAGAGTAACTAGTGTTCATGCATGCATTGGTAAACACATTTTTTATGAAGAACGACATCATTAGTTGAGTACTTTTGCAGACTACAAAAGCTATTCCACCGCCTTTATCTTGCTAAGAGTAGGTGAAATTTTTGAATCGAGCCCTTTAAACTAGAAGGGAGGTAGTAGTACTCTAATAGCTCTTGTTGTGATGACAAGATAGCACATGGCACGCACCTGGACGGAGGAACTAGTCTGCATTATGCATTTAAGTTTTGTCTGAAGTCAATGTACCTCTACTTTGACCAAACTTATAGAAAAATGTATCAACATTCACAATGTCAAATCAATATATTTATACTCATTATAAAACATAGTTCTTATACTCATTATAATCAGTATTGTAGATATTGATATTTTTAGTATAAATTTGGTCAAACACTTTGCAAACGGTTGAAAGAAGTAAAAAGGACCAGAGGGAGTATCATGCATGCGGAGTAGGCAAAAAAATGCTCATTTATAGCTGGTCGAAGTCTCAAAGGGCGCGACCGCACGAGGGAGGCAAAGGTCGTGGGAGGCGCGACGGTTGACGGAATTCAGTGAAGTTACCCACGCACCTACATGGCGTGCGAATAGGTAGAAGCTATACCGCTAGGCCTACGATATGGGTCTAGTAGACATGACATCTAGTGGGTCCCGCATAGTTCTCAAGAACTCTTTGGGGGCTTGCGGCCGTTTATCCACCGGGCAAGCCAGCAACCCCACGCCGTTCGCACGCCCTACTTGTCCACGTCTTCTACTAGTATAGTACCTTACAACAGTTCGCTCCCAGTCATCCCGTCCTTTCACATTACACCAGTTCAACTTCTCCTAACCCTCCTCCAAAATCCATGGCCTCCAAAATCTCCATGGTCACCGCTGAGTACCAGGTTAGAGCCATCACCGGCGATGAGTTCATCTTCATCTACACACGTGGATCCGCGACGGTGAAAGCATGCCTTCGCTTCCTACGCATGTTCAACAGTTCAACAGATGAGTGGGTCGCTGGGCTAGATGTTGAGTACACCACAGTCCTGCAAAGAGAGAAGATTCTAAAGGAGGCAAAGAAGAAGAAGTCCGCCGTGATCCAGGTTTGCGTACATAACATGTGCTTGGTCTACCACATATGCCATGCCGATGTTGAGTGCCAGGATTTTAGAACTTCCTCAAGGACGAAAGAGTGAAATTAGTTACTGTGGACTTTAGGAACGACAGGGATGTCCTGGGTCGGATAGGCCTCGTTATAGGCCAGCCCTTCGATCTCTAGAAGGTAAGCCTGGTGTCCTCCTCTCAGCCTTCAATGCTGACCCTGACAGCAGCCATGATTGATCCTTCGTACGCAAAACTGAAGAAACCTCACCATGAGTTTCATCATGCATGGGAGTCGAAGACATTAGATGAAGATCACATCCTGTACACAGCAATGGATGCCTACTATCGGTGTCAAAACCGGCGGATCTTGGGTAGGGGGTCCCGAACTGTGCGTCTAAGGTCGATGGTAACAGGAGACAGGAGACACGATGTTTACCCAGGTTCGGGCCCTCTCGATGGAGGTAATACCCTACTTCCTGCTTGATTGATCTTGATGATATGGGTATTACAAGAGTTGATCTACCACGAGATCATAGAGGCTAAACCCTAGAAGCTAGCCTATGATTATGATTGTTTGTATATCTATCGACTAGTCTGGACCTGGTTTATATAATGCACCAGAGGCCTAGGATAACAAGAGTCCTAGCCGAATACGCTGGTGGGGGAGGAGTCCTTGTCTTGACCACCAAGTCTTGTGGAATCTTCCTTGTATGCGGCAGCTGTCCGAACTGGCCCATGAGTATAGGGCCATGGGGGTCCTCGGCCCAATCTAACTGACTGGGAGACGACGTGGTGAGTACCCCCTAGTCCAGGACACCGTCAGTAGCCCCCTGAACCGGTCTTCAAGTTGGGGACGCTCCTCGGTTCTTCCGAACTATTCTTTGTCTTTGTTCGTTGGTCTTGAAAACTGGTTCAAAAAATATTCCCATCTTCTATCTTGAGGATTGCCAAGCTAAATCTGAAGATCTCACACGTCGGGTATCCGAGGAGCCCTTTAAGTCTTCGGCCTTTACCAATGCCTTGTTATTTTTATGCCACACCTCGGGTTTGAAGTTGTTCCCGGGCGGCAGCGTCCTCTTGCGTCCAAGCTGCAACGCCGGACTGCATTCGAGGTATCTTTTGCAGCCGAGCACCAACGCCGAACCGCTTTCCGAGCTCCAACGCCAGAATGTATCCGAGCTCCAACGCCGGACTATGTCCAAACTCCAACGCTGGACTGTATCCGGGCTCCAATGCCGGACTATATCCGAGGTGTCATATCACCTTGGTTCAAAAAAGTCGAAGGATTTTAGCCGAGCTTAATGCCGTAAATGCCCTCTATGGAGCCAGCCACTCATGCCTGAGTTTTATGCCGGATTGCTTCCGAGGTGGTGCACCACCCCGACTGTGGGTCGATTCTTTGTCAATATTTTTGATTGGTGCAATTTATTCTCTGCCGAGATATATAGCCAGTAGCCCTCAAGGTGTGTATCGGTCTAAAACCCGAGATGCACCTGAAGGATGACGTAAGACTGCTGATCCCAGTAGCCGCTGAGACTCAGGTTGATTTGCAAAATCGGCCTGAGGATCAAGTCCTAGCTTGGCAGAATTCTTCGGGACACAAAAAGCGGCGTGCTCAGTCCTCGAGACTCGGGTTGGGTGCGGCTGATGAACCTGAGGATCAAAATCTCCTCAGAAACTGTATTGCACTTAAAATTTTCTGCATTGGACAGGCAATGCAGTAGCCCCCGAGACACTGGTCGGGTGGCAACACTAGATCAGGGGATCGATGTGCCCCTTTAATATTTGTAAAAAATAAGCCCGAAGCCCAGTAGCCCCCGAGCCTTAATGCGGGCACGGGTGGCCGAATTAAGGATCGATATCCATAGTAAAGTCACAAATTACGTGTAATGACTCTATGTATCCAAGCACTTTACGTCATTAATGCTCGGATCCGCATTGTACAAAACTTTGTTGACCGACCATCGGCTTCCACCTCCTCGGCCAGTAGCCGAGGAGTGTTTGTCCTACTTTATAAAGCCTTTATGAGGGCAAAGATTTACGATAAACAAGGCAATCTGTTCATACGGTTTTATAAACAAAGGTACACAGAGAGATATGTTATATTACTGTTTAACATAAGAAATGTCTTCCAAAGAAAATAGTCCCGCTATCGGTTCCTTTCTTTGGGTTGTCATGGTAAGCATGATCATGAAACCTCAGTTCTAATGTAAGAGCAAAATATTGAGGATTTAGTTTGGGAGGCTAGTTACTAGCCCCCGGTAGTGTTTGGCAACAGTCGAGGTCAAGCCGTAAACACTTCGGCCAATGTCATGAATGGCCCGTCACTTAACACAGTCATCGAATCGCTGACCAGTTTACGCTTATTGTGACAGTCAGTTTTCGGGTTTCTCCACTAAGGTGCTTAACCATGTGAGCTAGAAGCATAATCGCAGTGGTTCTCACTTTACACACCTAGTCGATCAAAGCGGAACGTAGGAGGCAAGCGCAGGAGCCGGGCAACCCAACTATTGACCGAAGACACAATTCGAAACCGATGCATATATAGCAATATCCAAGAATGTCTTTTGCCGAATCTCTAAAGGTGTCCAACATTGCACTGCGAGACTTGTGCTGAAAACACACAAATAGTTTTAAAGTGCCACAAGCTGGGAAAACCAAAAAAATGTTAGTAAAAACTTGACGTCCGAACAAGATCAAGTGTTCGGTGCCAATCTAAAAATTGGAAGAAAAAATGTGCTTCTATCGTGCTTTAACATGACATATCCGATCTCAAGACTTCATGTGGGTCAGCCTACGGCTTCAAGCTCCTTATCCCAAAGGCGGAGTACTTCTCCGAGGTTAGTTTAGCAAACTAAACTCAAGCGGCTTTCAGAGAGAAGACAAGCTATCCGGCTATTGACCATAAACTCGAGTCGAAAAAGGAGCGGTAGAAAAAGACTTTGCAACGACCAAGAAGAAAACACGTTTACTATAAAACAGCTCATATAAATTTTAAGAGCCCCCAAGTGACTTGGGTAAAAGAATTTTATGTATAATGATTGTATGTTCCGAAGTACTTATATCATGCGTGTGTTCACCCGAACTTTAAACGCGTCTTAACCGACCGTCGGCTTCTCCCTCTTCGGCCAAGGGCCGAAAAGTGTCATGTACTCCACCTGTCGAGAGTATCGATGGTGTTTCTGATGACCAGGCAATCAGGCCATAAGGCTGTAACAAACAAAGCACGCTCAGGGAACTTATGCTATATTACTGACGAAGTGTAAGAAGCATCTTCAAAGAAAATAGTTCCCCCACCGATACCTTTCTTCGGTGCTCATTATTACTATGAGACTTGTGCAATAGATTTTTTTGTACTCATGAGTTCCGTTGTGTGCCGACCATGATTGAAAACAATAAGAGCGCTAGCTTTCGGCTTCATCCAGTCTAAGGTCAGAGCTCGAATGACCCGTTCGTGACAATCGCAGAGGTGCTCCCCTTACTCCCTAGCTGAATAATCGGGAACGTAGGGGTAAGCACAGGAGCCAGGCAACCCAGCTTGCGGAACACTTAAGTCAATATGGTGCATATTGTGCCGTAATACACGAACAAGGAACGAAGTCGTACAAGTATAATCATATGCAAGAGGAAAAGCTTCATGAAGGAAGCCCCCAAGTAAAGGGGGTAATTGAATTTGTGCGTCACAGACAAAGTTTTGACAAGGAATTATGACGCTTGGTCGAACCGAGATTTTTTTTTAAAATCGAAAGTTTTTGAGCATGAAAGCGACTTAGCTTGTTAATGTGCTCGGCATTGATGACGCAGTCCAAGCTTGATGCAGGACAAGGTTCCATCCCCCAGGCCAGTCCCAAGGTGGCGGAGGGAAGAGCTCGACACTCTGAAGTGGTGGCATAGCATGGCCAAAGTGGGCCGGTAGAGTGACGCGGAAGCCCCCGGTGCGGGTTAATGAAGTGTTGACGAAACCTCCCGTCCAGCCGAGGAGACAGCACTGCCCAACTCGATTCATTTACCTGTGCACAAAAAATAGTACAAACCGGAGATAATGGTAATAATGATGAATAAAATTGTTGCATAATAAATAATTTATGCAAAGTCAGTAATAAAAGAAGTATGGCCTGTGTGCCAAACACTCGGTGAGGTAGAGCTCTCTCGACGATGCCGAAGTCCCCGAGGCAACTGAACACGTCGGTATGGCAACGTGACAAACAAGGTGATCACGCAAGCCGATTTATGCCAATTTGAGATAGCGGTGTTGGCTTGCCGAAGCGATCGCGTAATGCAGTCAAAGTCGATCACCTACACGCATAAAATACTGCGGTCCAAAAAAGAATAATATATATATAATCCTTGCATAATTGCTTTTCGCAAAAATAATTTATTTAAAGAGATGTGGCCTGGCACCGAAGTCAATGTTGATGCAGAGCGTCGGCGTGACGCGATGAAGGCATGGCAAAAGCCCAAATTCACATGCCGGTCCGAGTTACGGATTCGGCGTTTGCCGGACTATATATGGAAACTGACTGTGCCACCGCATGACCGTCGATAATGCGGCCGCCATTTGACAGGCCTGCGTAGAGATGATGGAACAAACCGGAGTAATAATTCTTTGGGGAGAATAGACCCAAACAAGCAAAAATTACTGGGACTCCGAGTTGGTGGCAGTGTCGTCTCTAATGCTGGTTCTACTGTAGTGTCAAGCGGACTAGTTGCTTAGTTTATTTTCAAGGGTGTGTTGTGTTGAGGCCCCGGCAGAACTATGTTTATGTTCTTTCTTGTTATTTGAACTCTTTAGTACGTACAGTATTACTAGTACTATGTCTTACTACTGTTCTTCTTGCAGTTGGTACTACTGCTCGTATCTTCGTGTTCCTATTGTACTTAATACGTTCGTACTAGTAGTATAATTTGGGTTAGTCAATTTGTGAAAGAAGTTCGATGGAGCGAAGGAAGAAGACGATAGAGAAGCTACCCCAATATCTATATTGGGGTGGCAAGGTGCCCATGATCTATCTTATGAGTGTTGGATGTGGAATGCAGTTCGCCAGAAAAAAAATGGATCGTGCCCGGGGTTAAACGGATGGCGGGGGTGGGGGAGCATGGTGGTGGCAGGCGGTTCAGGGGAGGGCGCAGCGGCGGCAGGCGGTTAGGCATGTGGCGGGCTGAGAAGATGAACCATGCATCAATTTCAGAGGTTTAAGAAGCCCTACTAGCCATCCATGTTGCATCAAACGGCTCACAAGAGTCGACTAACCCAAATTGCTCCTTCAGGTTGCAGGATCCACGTGGCATTCAAGGTCTCGAAGGTAGATTTCGCATCTGCACCCGGTTTGCGGGCTCGATGCGCGCGTGACCAGCTTCCGCCGCGACAGGCACCATGCGTGCCTCCTCCGCGTGGGTGGAGACGACAATGACACGCTAGTTCCTCCTCGCCGGCGTGCTGGAGCACGCGCTCGTCCTCCTCTTCATACGTTGCGTGCATAGACGCGGCTCCACCGTCTGCTCGTGTGCTTGGCAGCGTGACGGCATCGCGAAGAGGGACTGCAGACGACGTGAGCGGGCAAGCCTTCGTCTTCATGGCACAGGGATGGTGGCGACACGGCGGTGATGGGCGAGAAATTGTTGGCCGGAGCAGGTGGGCGCCGGCATGCGCAACGGCGGCGGCGGCATATTGATGAGTGCGCGTATGTGAGCTTAGTTTAGTTTTATATAGGGTTGGTCAAACTTAAAAGAAAATCATACTAGTAACGTAAACATTAGACTTAGGGAGCACTTTTATTAGTTACCACAACCACGATACAGAATCCTGTGCAAATGCGTGAACCGCGGCCGCGCGGTCGATCGAACGGTGCGTCACCATGTCGCGCTCGAAGGACATCCACCGAACCTTTTTGTGTGTGTGAAAACAATCCCTGAATATTACTCAACTTTTTTTCCTGGAAAAGTTCTTGACGCTACAATATTTCCATATATTTGAATTTAGCTCCAGTTCGTGTTTATTTGGATTTGGACGTTTTAGGTGCGCCCTAGTTTTTTTAATACTGATTTTGTGTGTGTGACTGAGAGAGAACGTGTGTATGTGTCCATATGTGTGTTGTGGCGGAAGGGCAATGTGGAGACGGTGTGCGTGTGATAGTTAGAGAGGTGTGAATGTGCAAATGATCATGCATGAGTGAGACATAGACAGATGTCGATACGTTGTGTATATATGAGAGAACGGTCTTCTATTTTACTTGTGTGTGTGAGAGAGAGAGGAGCATGCGTAGCACAACAACCATCTCTCTCGATTCGTCCGTCCCTCGCACGATCGCATGTAACACATGCATCAACATGCACATTTTGACACCCTCACCCGACCCCTGCCCACCTCAAGGCCCGTACATCGCTCTCTATCTCGCATGCACAATCTCTTCATGAATACCCTGTTTAGCATGTAGCTTTCCATCACATACACGCACATTTATCTCCTTAGGTTTGTTTTCTCTCAATATCTGACACACACACAGCACACAACACACACACACCCTTCCCCGAGCACACAATTCATCCCCATCCAAGGTTATATGGCAACCACTCTCTCTTGTGCTTCTCTGCACCCCAGCATGCACAACACCTCAATCTTCAAAGAGGGCATCGAGGAGATCGAAGACGGCGACCACACTGCGCTAGAGAATGCGAGGCCATTTGGAAGTAGGATGATGTGACGACGGCTGACTGACTCCTCCCCCCACCCTCTCTCTCGCACAAAATTACCAATCCCTCTCTCCCCGCACAAATTTATCAATCCCTCAACCCACGAGATCCTTCCCCTCTCGTCCATGTTTTTCCAGCTCTCTCAACAAACCTGTTGTCTCTTCTCCTTCCATGTGTACAGAATCCGGATGCACACACATCTCACGTATATTACATGTCTCCATCTTTCTCATAGACCTAACTTCTTCCTCTCTCTTTCTCTCTCTCTCTCTCTCTCTCTCTGTGTGTGTGTGTGTTTCATTAGGTTTGTCTCCTACTCTCTCGTCCACATACATACAATCTTTCCCGACCTATTTGCTCCATCTTCGCAAGCTCTCTCCGCATGTTTCATTCACACATTGGGATATGTTCAAAATGTTGCTTTTATAATGGCTGATGTAGGGTTATTGTTGGTTTTGTTGTATCCTACAAAGTAATAACTATGAAATGCATTTTGATTGTCATTTGACTAGGATTATGTGAGTTTGAGCATGTTGTGAAGTACTATAGACCTCGTATACATCTTGGAATTCGACAATGATTGTAACTATTGAATTGTATAGACCATTACATTCGAAGTTAGTAGCCTAATATATTTATTTCACAATTTCAGCAAATGATTAATTCACTACATACTAAGAAAACAAATGTGTACACCCTCCGTTTTTATTTAAGTCCACGTATTAGCATTGGTCAAAGTCAAGTTTTGTAAACTCTCAAAAAGTTTATAACAAAAAATATTAACATATACAATAACAAATAAATACCATTAGATTCATTATTGAATGTACTTTCACATCATACATATCTGTTATGGTAAATGTTTATATTTTTCTATAAACTTGGTCAAACTTTAGGAAGTTTGACTTCGGTCAAACCTAATATGCAGAGTTTACTAGTACTACTCGCTAGTTGCTTAGCCGAATCACCCAACACGCCACACAGGGAGTTCAGTGTCACAAAATTTTGAGGTCGGCAGGAAAATCTCCCGCGACCCTGATTCGAGCAGTGGGAAGTTACCACCATAGCCTTCGGAACAGGCCTACGGATGACGGTTGGTAGGGGGCTATTTTCGTAACTTCAGGTTCACCCTACCCAGCCAACCCCACCCCGGCACCCAGAGTAGTACACCTGAATACTCCCCATTTTCTATCCTCACCGCAAAATAGACTTCTCCATGGCACTGCAGCCTTCGTGCTCCTCCCCTTCTACACCGGCGCACTCGTCCACCGCAGCGCATCTGCCTCATCGACGACCTCATACGCTGCACTAGAGCCGGTCCACCGTCGTCGTCGTACACGGAGCCTCTTCCCCGGCACCGTCTTCCACGGTCTCGGATCTGCTTCCCGGAAGCCGACGCCAAGCGCAGAAGCACCACCATCGTGGACAATGAACTGATTCCCGTTGCCAACCATGACTCACAGAGGCCGCTGCGACCATCGTTCTCCTCCTCGATTGGTAATGTGTGCATTGAATCACTTAGCAGTACATGTGGAGTTCCAATTTTGTTCATACCTACCCTTCAAATTTCCTGGGTGCTATTGTTCCCGTAAAAGTAATTGGTTATAGCCTCCATTGTCTGACAGAATATCAGCTTGTAATTGTGCGTCGCTCCTGTATCGCGCTGTGCTTGGGTAGGTTTTCCATCTGCAACCAGTAGTGTGGCAAATGATGGAAAGTTTTTTAGAACTAGCAAGATGCCCATGCGTTTCACGCATCAAGATGCATTTGTATGAGTAGTTTATCTTGTGGGAGAAAAGGATGAACAAGGGAAGGCCTTATTTGCAAATCTGGAGAGGGGTGTGGGTATCTTTTTGCAAAAAATGCCATTGTTTCCTTCCTATCTGTCAGATATAAACCGGACGACCTATATTGCAGGATGGCAGGCACACCATCATCACCAACTCTGCTTTTTATAAGAAAAAAAGTAGAGAAAAAAGTAGAGAGTAGAGAAGTAGAGATAAATGTTAAATATTAAATAAATATAATAGTAGAGAAGAGAGTAGAGATAGCAGAGACGTCGGGGAAGGATTGCGTGCGCGGGAAAAAGAGGCAGGGCGTGCGCTAGTTTTGGCGTGCGGCGTCCGGCGCGCTTTATAAAATCCAACGCCCTCCCACCGCTATGTGCCTTGCCACCGCTCTCTCCCCGCTCCGTGCTTCGCCACCGCTATCTCCCCGCTCTTTCTCGCCTCGCCGCCGCCGTGCCACCATGCCTCCGCGTCGCCGGGAAACTTGGGGATACCGCGGTGTCCGCGCGCGCCCCTCCGGCGGCTTCTCCGCCGAGATCCGGTTCCGCGAGATGCGCCTCGGCCTCGGCAATTTCAACACCGCCAACGAGGCCGCCCGCGCGTACGACGCGGCGGCGTGGCGCCTCCGGTGGCCTCATAGAACATTTAACTTCCCCAACATGACGACGCGGGAGCGGGCATAGGAGCTCGCACCTCTACCACGGCTTATCACCGATGAGGATCGTCACGACAACCGGAGCGGGAGCATCGTCTCGGCATCGCCGAGATGGACAAGGAAGCCATGGCGCTGTGGCGCCAATGCTTCCCGCAGGACATCATCAACGAGCGCGAGTTCTACGCGCAAAGGAGGACGGAGAGGGATAAGAGGAGGGCGGAGCGAGCCGCCTATTGCGAGGACAAGCGTAGGCGAAAAGCGGGCGCTCAATTAAACATGAGGCTAGGAGCAGCGTCGCCCTGGGAATCCGACGACGATTGGTATCTTCACGCCTAAAGTCAGACGTTGGAGGAGGACATCACCGAGGAGGAGTCAGACGACGAGGAGTAGTTGAATAATCTATTTTTTTATCTATCTATGCTGAGAACTATCCTCTACTCTCTAGTCTCTTCTCTCTATCTCTACTTCTCGATCTCAGCACTGTAAACGCTTTTTTAAAGTGATGCGCGTTGCGATTCTGTTGGAGATGCTCTAACATGGCAGACAAGTGCTTTAATGTTGCCCACAAGATGCGCGAGTATTACTAGTAGTATATTTTCTTGCCATGTTGAGATTTTAAAACCACGAGTGCGAACATGCAGAGGAGCAATGAAGACCAAACACGGGATATTGGGGACATCTTCAAGGAGCGTGGCAAGTTAAAGAGGAGTTGCACCGAACCTGTAAAACGAGCTTTGGTAAGTAACACCCTTTCAATTACTTTCGTTTAGCCTCGTGTTCTTCGATGTGTATATGTTGTAGTTTCTGTTTCTCTTAAGCCTCGTGTTCTTCGATGTGTAATACGAAGAGTCTTAATCATCCTAATGCTTTCGTTTTTAGCTTGATGTAGGAAGTGGGTGTTCTCACCTTGTAGTCTATTTTTATTTTTATTTTTCCTTTTGAATTCACTTCTCCCAGTTCTATTTATCTGGCTTCTACTAAATGGATCTGGGTTGCTAGTATTGATCTAAAAAAGAAGTAACTTCATGTCAGGATGCAGTTCCTGCGAGGAGGGAAGTATGGTCAACCTCGAGATCATGTTTCCAAAATGAGGCTGGATTACACACAAGGTGTCAGTTCCCTAATGACGCTGGATTAGACACAAGGTGCAAATTCCCAGATGATGCTGGATTACAGACAAGCCAGGTGGAGTCATTAGCTGTTCATGTCCTCGTGGCTCTAGTAAAGGCTGAAAAAAGCGTGCAGCAGCCCTTGAGAATGTAGCCGAGTTCCTGAAGAAGCAAAAAGAGCAATCAGATGCTCTCTTCACCCATGCCAAAGAAGAGATGGAAGAAGCCAAAAATAAGCTAGCAGAGGCAGAGCAGGCTAGGCGTCTCCTGCTATCTGAAACTGTTGTCAAGACAAAATTTCCTTCATAGTAGCTAGGTTCAAATGTTTATCCAGTCAGCATGCCTGTTGTGATGTCCGTGCATCTACTGATGTAGCACAAAATATATTTTTGGGTCATGTAATAACAACAATTACTTTCCAAACAATAACAGACGAAGCATTGGACATGGTATAGTTCACGCGTAAGACCGACAATCCAAGTTCAACTTCAACATCAAACTCATGTTCACAGATATCTGCACATTCATACATAATGTCCACAACCATGATTCACTTCAAAGCCAAAAAAATCAAGGAGAGTTATGAATAAAGAAAAACCTCTAGTTCTTGCTACCAGTGCAAGCACAACAAGTCAAGACCATGCGTAATTAATTATATTTTGGTCATCTTTTGTGTTCTAAAATGCTGGCCGGCTCGCATGCGGCGAGGAGGCGTGTTCAGCCGTGCCTGCAGCGAGTGGGGCCCTCTTGGCCGGCGCGTCGGTTCAATGCCTGTGCTATGAGAGGTCGCGTCCGTGTCAGAACAATCACTCCTCCCAATCCTTTTTTGTTTGGGTATAACAAAATCTCATTTTCCATTCACATTTTACAAGTAAAATTCATGGACAAACTTTGACCCAAAATGCGATGGGGACTAGTAAACCAGAACGGAGGTAGTAGTTTTTTTAATCAAAGAAGGGTTTCCCCCTTCCAATTTTCATTACTGAAAACCAAAATCTAAATCTAAACCATAGTATTTGCCCTAGAACTACCAGGTTCAACATCTCGCAACATAAACCCATACAACCATACGCCAAGGAGGTACGTAGTACTATGAATTCAATTTTCGCTCCATACCAATCGTTCTAAAAACTACTTAGTACTTATAACGCGCCATTGAAAATTGGAACTCTTAACCCCACTAAAAAATGATATTTTAAACGTGGCTACTCGATCTGTGGCAACTGGCGAGCCACCGCCTTCATGTCGTTCACCTGCGGTCCCGACCATCAACTCCTACGGATCAAATTATCACACGAGCTGACTATTTCTACAAAGGTGCGCTCCACCACGTACCCAGTACCCGCGAATGCAGCAATCATGCACCTAGGGTTTTAGGGTTTATTTGTTAACGTTGCCTTTACGTAACACTCATGTGTGCGAGACAGCGAGAGACCAACTGCGTGCGTGCGCCTCTTCTCTTCGTATATGTACTCTACCGTTTGTGTGGTGTCCAAAAAATTATAATAACTACTAGCAATGTGCCAATGCGTTGCCACACGATCAGAGTAGATTAATACATATTCACCGATTTGATAGAAAAAATTCTAGTTTTGAACTACGTATATCACTAAAAATATGTTATGTTTCACTCAAAATATATTCCTTTGGTGGTTTTGATGAGATAAGGGAGTAATGTTGTTGGTTTCAAGATTCGAGAAGTGGTATATGTCTAATTTCTACTCTTACTAGCAAGATGCTTGTGCGTTGCACGGAACATAAAGATCTTGTGGGAGAAAAGGATGAACGAGGGAAGGCCTTATCTACAAATGTGGAGAGGAGTGCGGGTAAATTGCCATGGTTTCCTTCCTATCCGTCAGATATAAATCGGAGGGCCTATATTGCAGGATGGCAGGCCCACCATCATCACCAACTCTGTTTTTTTATCCCTACTCTTATAAAAAGCATAGTCGGTGATGATCGTGTGCCTGCCATCCTGCAATATAGGCTATCTGATCTATATCTAACAGATAGAAAGGAAACTATGGCAATTTTGCAAAAAGATACCCACACCCCTCTCCACACTTGCAAATAAGGCCTTCCCTTGTTCATCCTTTTCTCCCACAAGATAAACTACTCATACAAATGCATCTTGATGTTTTGTGCAACGCATGGGCATCTTGCTAGTTGTTGCAAAAAGCCCATGTGTGTGAGAGAGAGAGGGAGAGAGGAGGAGGACGGAGTGTATGTGTGACAAAGACACAAAGAGTGTGTGTGCGAGAGGTATCAGCTTAAAATGAGGCGATAGTGTGTGTGTGCACGATCGAGAGGGCGTGTCTCAAGAACGGAAGAAAAATCTACATGGATACAAGGAGCGGGAGAGAGACATGTATGCGGTAGTGGAAGCACGAGTGTGCGGGTGTATAAACCTATCTAGAGGCTAGTCGATAAATGTTTGTGAGAGAAATACGAGTTGGGGGTGCGAAAGCGAGAGTTTTGTGTGTGTGAGAGAGAGACGGTAGTCGGGAAGGGGAGTGGAAGCAGGAGTTGTGTGTGTGTGAGAGAGAGAGGGGGGAGTTTGTATGATCGGTAAACAAATGAATAATGTCAGTCTGGGATGGAGACGAAAAGGAGACCGCAACAAATGTTGTGTCTACAGGAGAGAGAGAGAGAGAGAGAGAGAGTAATTTTAGTGATATGATTCATATCTAGAGACATATAGGGTGTGTGAGAGAATCCCATAGAGAGAAATACAAAGTGAAAGACGAGTGGAGACTGTGTGTGTGTGGCGGTGAAAAATAAAGCTTAGGTACGTAGTGATACAAGAGAACGGTAGAGACGTGAGAGATAATGAAAACCATGTAATGTATAATGATAGGGAGAGTGTGACACTTCTCACCAGAGACATCGAGAGACCATGCTTGCGAGGATAGGAGAAACATGAAGTGAGTGTGCGGGTGAGCTGGAGAAAAGAGAGTGATGGCTACATGAAGGAGCATGCATGCGAGAGAGATGGGCGTGAAAGGAGTGAACATAAAAGGGATTCAAATATTTGAATTCGAGATGATGATACATGTAATCCATACTCAAACAAAAATTGATCTATCAAACATGCATACTCATATGAATTCACGTGCATCTATGTTATTTAATATGTAGATATTACTGATCCATACATTTTAGTAGAACATAATTTGGTTTAATTTTTTGAATTCAACCTTATGATTTTCAGATCATTGCATTTGTAAATCATATTATACATATAAAGGAGCAGAATTCTTTGTTCTGCTTTTGAAAGTATATATAAAAAATGATGTATATATAATTTTATTCTGATCGAAAATGGATCCCACCCGAAAAAATAGAATACAAACAGGATTCGAATTGAGTTGGCACGGTAAATGTGCACTCTGCAAAATTTGAACGAAGCGGGGAAAGTCGCAGTAACTACCCAAAACCAAAATCTGCGAGATGGAAATTACCACCGCCTATCCCTGCCACGCAAAGCCTATCTACTCGATTTCTATAGGTTTCGATAGGGGTAGGTTTGTAATTTCACTCAAAATGTGACATAACCGCCTCTCACCCGGATTCATACACGGTGGGTGCCAAAACACAGTGTGTCCTCGGCCGAAATCGACTCCCTCCCCGATTCATACACGGTGGGCGCCAAAAGCAAACTCTCATCAGCAAATATTTGTTGTATGCGAGATTACCGTCCTATCCCCAACCGACTAATATTGCTGTGATGTAGGAAATTTGAAACGGGGGCTAAGTTTGTAAATTTCCTCGCATTTGAGGCAAGCGCCCTCTGAAGACATGGTTCCCCCCATCCTCTCCACCTCCATTTCCCCATTCGTACTCCGTGGGCGCCAAAACACCCTCTCCACCCCAGCCTCCTCTGTCCGCCACCCCATCCACCGCCGTCCTCCTCTACCATGCCGGAGCTGATACCCCAACGCCTCGTCCATTACAAGAGATCGACCTCCCTCATCCACGGCTTCGGACCGGGATCCTTGCATCCTGTCCCCTTGCTTCATCCCCGCCATCATCCACCTTGCCGGCGCCGCTCCTACGACCGTCTCGTCCACCGCGCCCCGCCGGCCCCGTCTACCCTCATGGATCTGCTTCCACACCGCCGACAGCCATCGCTACCGCAGCACCATCAAATTCTCAGCAGATGCATACATGGCGCAGCACCAGAGGCGGTACTCTTTCATATCTGCTCAACTTATTTATCGCAGCAAGAAAATAGATCGCCACTGCTTTACTCTGATTTCTTGTCCATCACTTTCTGGCTAGTTGAAAGCAAACATTGGTTGGGAAGTTGCCTTTGTCTGGTTTGCACCTTCAGATCCGCCATGGCACACTCAACACTATACTCCCAATGCTTATGGTTTTCCCCTTTTATATTCCACACTAGTTAAATCACAGTAGACTAAATTTCAAAATTGGGTCAGTCGGTTTTTCAGAGCTCGCCGGAGTTCGCCGGTGTGAACGAAGGGGCTCGGGTGGGGACGGTGGTTGTGGGGGGCGGTGGTGGGGCCTCGCCGAACAAAGAAAACTCGACGCGGGTGGGGGCAGGGGTGGGGGTGGCGCAGGAACACGGGCGATGGGGGCCGGTGGTCTGGCCAGCGGCCCGTGCGGTGTTCTGTATGGGAAGAATCAGAGACGAGGAAGAAGAAGGGTTAGGAGACGTAGGATCTTCATCCAACCGCCTGAAATGGTCGACTGACCCAAATGACAAAAGTCACGCGACTTGCATGCAGACATGCCTTTATATTCAATACCATCATCGTACCTACTTAGCACTGCTCCTGAATCCATCAAGCTAAACAACATGCCACTCATAATTCCAAACTTCTTGCTCAAGTACGAATCTGATATGATGCTGATATTACTAAAATAGATAATATTTAATTGGTCAGCTAATGTTCCTACTTTACTTTCGAAAAAGCACATGCACCACATATAGAGAGACAGCAGGGAGTTGCTTTCTTAATGCGCTCTGGTTCATCATGTGTGGGCACTGCGCAACGAACATTTTATTATCCAAAATCTGCTTGCTCTTCTTTAGCATGTTCCTCTTCCGTTCTTCTTTAATAAGTACTCTCTCTGTTCCTAAATACAAGTCTTTGTATAGATTCCACCATGGAGTACATATGGAGCAAAATGAGTGAATCTACACTCTAAAATGTATTTGGATACATTTGTATGTGATCCACAGTGGAAATCTCTACCAAGACTTATATTTTGGAACGGAGGGAGTATGATAGTAGTACAGTATGTTCCTTGTAGTGAAGATGAGTAGGGACATTTGCAGTGTAGAGGTCTATACGATCGGTTGTGATGGACACTTTGAACTCTTCGGGCCTCTTTGATTCGTAGGATTTTGTAAACATGGGAATAGGATTTGTAGTGGCCTGCCCACTTGAATCCTATAAGAATAGCAAGGAAATGCGGGGAGCTGTGTCGTCTTTGAGAGTTACACTGATATTAACAGTACCGCACCTTCAGTTGATGAGAGCTGGTATCCGAAGCCTTTCTAGCCGTACCGGCAATACTAGCACATATATTACAGCAAGTTCCACTTTGCTGATTTTACTCTCATGCTTACGGTTTTCTCGTTATATCTGCACTATGATCTGTGTAGCTGCTTTGTGTCGCACTAGCAGCAGCCCACTCTTGAAGATAAACACTGCAATGACTTACAAAATTGGCACCAAGGCATTGAGTGCCATTCTGGATGCAATGAAACTCATATGCTCCCCACCTGTTGATTCTTGTTCAGAATATGATCCTAATGACTATTCTAACCTCGAGGAGTCAAAGGCAGATGGCATGTCCTGTTCATCCATCAACGTGCATGTTCTAATTTGGCAAGGTTTTATTGATTGCGCGTATCTTCATATGTTGTCTTGCATTTCTTATACTTTGTTGCACCGCCATCTGCTTAGTTTACTCATCATATATGTCGAGATGTCATGCCCATCCATTATCAATACATATTCCATCTATCATCATACCATGTTTTTTCACTCAAATGTTGTTCTTGTGCATCAGACATCAAAAAGGAATAGGGTGATTGCCGAACCTGAAGGAGCACCAGCAAAGTCCTTGAAAAACATGGATGTGCCAGAGAAATCTGACATCACCCCACTTATATTGGTTGTACAACAAGTGACACAAAACGTAGGACCGACTCCAGTAGACTGTACCCATACTTCACTGGCCACACCACTAGCCCCACCACACAGGACCTGCACTCCAGCAAAAGGTATGCCGATTTCAGTTGCCATAGCACCAGCCGTACCACAGAAAAATCTCACTCCAGCAAAAAGTACAGCAAGTCCACCGGCCCAAACCTATCCCAACTGCAGAGACGGCCAAATCCTGCAGATTGGAACCCCATTCCGGTTATTCCCAGTTTAAAAGACAATGCTTTCAATGTTGTTAGGGACTACATGCATATATTCCCATCATGGGAAGATTATAGTGAAGAAAAACACCATTTTCACATCTTCCTGTCCTACTTACGTGTAAGTGCTATTATTCACGGTGATTATTTTCCTGTTTTCTGCTGATTGAACACATCAATGATTTACAGTACATTGTTGTAAGTAGGCGAGGGTCAATCTGGATAGTCATGATGACCAAAGCTTGCTTGCGCTTTTCAAGGAAGCATTGCAGCAGTATTGGTGTTACCTGAGGAAATCACACTTTGATGGAAAGTCTATAAACGAATTTCTAGTGAAGTCTCCTGTGCTAAATTTAGATGACATTGAATGGAAAAACCTTGTTATGCACTGGTCTCGTTCCGAGGATGAGGTACTATCTATGATATCGCATGACAATTTGAACTTCTACTTTTCCACATGTGCCTTACGGATCTTTTTTGCAGGAAATCTGCTCAAAAAGGAATTTCGCTTTGAAAAGAACGACACGATATCGCAAATATGCTGCCCGCTACTTTGCTCTTGTTAGTACCTGTTGTCCTGTATCACTGTACTTGCATACATACCTGGTTCATTATGTGACAGCAGTATGCATGATAGCTTGCTTATCAATTGTTCTCTCCAAATTATCTGATCTGTATGAATGGTTACATTAGTGTAGAATATATCCAATGCCAATGAATTTTTTTAGCTCTACATTGTTCTTGTAAGTACCTGTTGTCCTTTATCAGTGTACTTATATTGACAGGTAGTTGTTCATGTACCATCACTCTGCAGCTTATTTTCCTTTGCCCTCCATTTTCTACACATAAGATCTATATTTACTCTTACCATAAGGTTGGATAACACCGATGGTACTGAAGAAGTTTAGCTCTGCATTGCTCTTGGATGTACCTTTTGCCTGTATCGATGTACTTTCATTTATAGCTACTTTATGTAGCATCACTCTTCATCTTATCTTAAATATTCTCCATTTTTTCTTATATTGTCACATCTATATTTACTCTTAACAAAATGTAGAATAAAGGCAATGGTTATGAAGAAGATTATGTGGTAAACTTCTTGAACTGCCCCCATCAGCATGGACAAGGGCTTTATAGAGCCTGCCTTCACCAATAATGTAAGTTTGTCCTTCTCAAGCCTTTAAACTTTGTTGTGTATATTTGGTTAGGCATGACTGCAGCTGTTTATTTTTGGTGTTTGCATCAAATTGCATGTCTAAAGTTTATTATGTACTTCATAAACAAAAAATTGTCCTTCTTAATTTAAATTTTTAGTTGTACAACCAAGTTCCTTCTTCATACCATGTAAATTAAACTATACAAAGCAAGTGATCTTATTTTGCCAATCTGAAATGGGATAAATTGACAGCACACTAACCATTGATACTTATGAGTTCTTGATCTATAATCCAGTGGTGTCGTGAAGCTGCCAACTCCTTCACAATGTCATTTCCTGCCATGTATTGACCTGAACAATACCGTATTGTGTTAATGCTATTTTAAACTGTCACTTTATTCGTCAGTAAGAAATGTGATGAATTGTCAGCACTGATACTTATATGTGCAAAACCTGTCTTCTGTCTGCTTGTTTATCTTTCAGAGTGAGGAGGATATAAGTGTCAAACAAGTGCAGTCTCATCAGCTTGCTCAGCTGCTTGCGCTGCAGCTCCCGAGCAGGGATAACCTTTCTTGAACTCTATTGAGTGATGTCAGTTTTGTATATTATTTTGTCAGCGTGTTTAATTGCACTGGTGGTGATCTTTGATGCCCAGTGTATGTAATCTGCTTCTGCTTGTGCTTTATTATCATAGTGGCGAACTTTGATGCCTAGTGGATGTAATAAGTCGTAATTTCCTTATTGTATAGTCTAGGTTTTTTTCTTATTCACGATGCTGCAGTTATTTTACTTTATATATATCCTGTCTTCACAGTAAACCGGCCAAACCGTAAAATTACGGTACATAATCGGGCCGTCATGCAGATCACTATGTATGATCCGCATCATGGACCCCATCATCTTGGTCCGTTAACAGGCCTAAATGTAAACTGGCCCACTAGTAGATTCGGGCCTTTAATAGGCCGAGTAAACCGCCAACCCTATTTTCCCAAGAAAACTCAATGGGCTTTTAGGAGGCTGAAAAGTAGGCTGGGCCTGGAAAGTGCCAAATAGCTCACGGGCCGGTAGCACGCCGAAATAGACCCCGGCCCATGATTGTGCCAATCAAATCATGGGCTTATAACAGGCCAAAATTGTCTCGGTCCTTGTTTGGCCCAATCAGATTATCGTCTGTGAGCAGGCCGGATGCAAACGGGGTCGTAGTTAGGCCCAACTATATAATGGGCTTTTAACAGGCCGAAATATATATAGGGCTGAAATGTCAAGCGGGCCTTTAATAGGCCGAATTACTAAATGGGCCTTTATCAAGTGGGCCCAAAAGCATAGCGTCCAGTTGACGGGCCGAATCTGATATGGGCCATAATTTAGCCTAAAGCCTCTCAAAGGGCCGGACCTGATCTGGGCCGTAATTTGGCCCAGAACATGGTAGGCTTTTAACGGGTCGGATCTCATATGGTCCTTTATTAGGCCCGGAACGTGGCAGACTGTTAATGGACCGGATCAAATATGGGCCGACATTTGGCCCAAAACATGGCAGCCTGTTAATGGGCCGGCCTACTAGTGTCATCAAAATCTTTTGGGCCTTCAGTTGGGCCAGCCCATTATGGTCGGCGAAATCTCGTGGGCCTTTTGCTGGGCCGGCCCATTATGGACCGCAAAATCTTGTGGGCCTTTAGTTGGGCCGACCCATTTAAACTTTATGGGCCACTTTTGGGCCGGTCCACGTGTCAACATTTCATTAGCGCATCTCGCCCATTGGATGAGTGACACATGTGCCAACAGGGATCTGACACGTGTTTCCTCCATCCAATTATGATTTTACACGTGGAAAATCGCCATTGGTCCGGGCTATTAACGGGTTATCGGATCCAAAACCGGACTTGATAGCTTAAAGGCGTTCCGTTACGGTGGATGCCACGTGTCGATCACCCTTGACGAAAGCACTTCTGTGAGGCGCGATTTTTCGTCATGGAAGTGGACACTTCTGTGATGATAATTTTGGTAATGTCATGGAAGACTTCTACGACAGCACATGTATGACTATCTTGATTCTGTCATAAAATCGTCATGGATGTACATGCATGACAGAAAACGTGACCTACTGTGACAAACACGTATCATCACGGAAGTGTATTTTTTTGTAGTGACTCAAGCAAGCAATCATATCAGAATTATATTTCAATTGTTTCATAACATTTGCATTGAAGTGATCTTGTTTTCTAATGTGGGATGCATATTGTGAGGATTATCATATCATTGAACTTCATTAGAGAATTTACCTTTACCACCTAAGGTAGTGGTGGTGTATTAAGCCCATGTATTTCTTCAATGTGAGGTGAATTTTTAACATCCTCGACTTTAATACATTTTCCCTTCATAGATTTCTTTGCCTCTTGCATATCTTCAGGACTGAGATATAATATACCCCTCTTCTTCGGAGTGGGTTTAGGCAGTGGTTTAGGAAGAGTCCAATAATCATAATTTTTCAATATGTTATTCAATAATTCTTCAGCTTGTCCAACAGTTTGTTCCCTGAAAACACAACTGGCACAACTATCTAGGAAGTCCCTAGAAGCATTGGTTAGTCCATTATAGAAGATATCAAGTATTTCATTTTTCTTAAGAGGATGATCAAGCAAAGCATTAAGTAATTGGCAAAGCCTCCCCCAAGCTTGTGGGAGACTCTGTTCTTTAATTTGCATAAAGTTTAATATTTCCTGTAAAGCAGCTTGTTTCTTATGAGCAGGGAAATATTTTCCAGAGAAGTAATAAATCATATCCTGGGGACTACGCACACAACCATGAGCAAGAGTACTATACCAAGCTTTAGCATCACCCTTTAATGAGAAAGGAAATAATTTGGGAATAAAATAATAGCGAGTTTTCTCATCATGAGTAAAAAAGGGTGGCTATGTCATTCAACTTAGTAAGATGTGTTGGGGAACGCAGTATTTCAAAAAAAATCCTACGCACATGCAAGATCATGGTGTTGCATAGCAACAAGAGGGGAGAGTGTTGTCTACGTACCCTCGTAGACTGTAAGCAAAAGCGTTATGACAACGCAGTTGATGTAGTCGTACGTCTCCACGATCGACCGATCCTAGTACCGAAAGTACAACACCTCCGCGATCTGCACACGTTCGGATCGGTGACGTCCCACGAACTCATGATCCAGCAGAGTGTCGAGGGAGAGCTTCGTCAGCACGACGGCGTGATGACATTGATGATAATGCTATCGGAACAAGGCTTCGCCTAAGCACCGCTACGATATGACCGAGGTGGATTATGATGGAAGGGGGCACCGCACACGGCTAAGAGATCAATGATCAACTTGTGTGTCTATGGGGTGCCCCTGGCCACATATATAAAGGATGGAGGGAGGAGGAGGCTGGCCCTCATAGGGCGCGCCCAAAGTGTGGAGTCCTACTAGGACTCCCTAGTCCTAGTAGGATTACACCTCCCACATGGAATAGGAAAAAGGGAAGGGAGAAGGAGAAGGAAGGAAGGGGCACCCCCTTTCCCTAGTCCAATTCGGACCAGTCCATGGGGAAGGGGCGCGACCACCCTTGAGGCCTTTCTCTCCTTTCCCGTATGGCCCATTAAGGCCCAATACGAATTCACGTACCTCTTCGGTACTTCAAAAAATACCCGAATCACTCGGAACCTTTCCGATGTCCGAATATAGCCTTCCAATATATCGATCTTTACGTCTCGACCATTTCGAGACTCCTCGTCATGTCTCTGATCTCATTCGGGACTCCGAACAAACTTCGGTCATCAAATCACATAACTCATAATACAAATCGTCACAGAATGTTAAGCGTGCAGACCCTACGGGTTCAAGAACTATGTAGACATGACCGAGACTTATCTCCGGTCAATAACCAATAGCGGAACCTGGATGCTTATATTGGTTCCTACATATTCTACGAAGATCTTGATCGGTCAAAACGCATAACAACATACGTTGTTCCCTTTGTCATTGGTATGTTACTTGCCCAAGATTCGATCGTCGGTATCTCAATAGCTAGTTCAATCTCGTTACCGGCAAGTATCTTTACTCGTTTTGTAATGCATCATCCCGCAACTAACTCATTAGTCACATTGCTTGCAAGGCTTATAGTGATGTGCATTACCGAGAGGGCCCAAAGATACCTCTCCGACAATCGGAGTGACAAATCCTAATCTCGATCTATGCCAACTCAACAAACACCATCGGAGACACTTGTAGAGCACCTTTATAGTCACCCAGTTACGTTGTGACGTTTGGTAGCACACAAAGTGTTCGTCCGGTATCCGAGAGTTGTATGATCTCATAGTCATAGGAGCATGTATAAGTTATGGAGAAAGCAATAGCAACAAACTAAACGATCATCGTGCTAAGCTAACAGATGGGTCAAGTCAATCACATCATTCTCTAATTATGTGATCCCGTTAATCAGATGACAACTCATGTCTATGGTTAGGAAGCATAACCATCATTGATTCAACGAGCTAGTCAAGTAGAGGCAAACTAGTGACACTATGTTTGTCTATGTATTCACGCATGTACTAAGTTTCCGGTTAATACAATTCTAGCATGAATAATAAACATTTATCATGATATAAGGAAATATAAATAACAACTTTATTATTGCCTCTAGGGCATATTTCCTTCAGTCTCCCACTTGCACGAGAGTCAATAATATAGTTCACATCATCATGTGATTTCACACCAATAGTTCATATTTTTATGTGATTAGTTCACATCTTCATGTGACTAAAACCCAAAGGGTTTACTAGAGTCAATAATCTAGTTCACATCGCTATGTGATTAATACCCAAAGAGTGATCATGTTTTGCTTGTGAGAGAAGTTTAGTCTACAGGTCTACAACATTTAGATCTGTATGTATTTCACAAATTTCTATGTCTACAATACTCTGCATGGAGATACTCTAGCTAATTGCTCCCACTTTCAATATGTATCCAGATCGAGACTTAGAGTCATCTAGATCGATGTAAAAAGCTTGCATCAACGTAACTCTTTACGACGAACTCTTTTATCACCTCCATAACCGAGAAATATTTCCTTAGTTCTCTAAGGATAATTTTGACCGTTGTCCAGTGATCTACTCCTAGATCACTATTGTACTCCCTTGCCAGAATCATGCTAAGGTATACAATAGGATTGGTACACAGCATATCATACTTTATAGGACCTATGACTGAGGCATAGGGAATGACTTTTCATTCTCTTTCTATTTTTTGTTGTGGTTTGAGTCTTTACTCAACTTCACACCTTGCAACACAGGCAAGAACTCCTTCTTTGACTGTTCCATTTTGAACTACTTCAAAATCTTGTCAAGGTATGTACTCATTGAAAAATCTTATCAAGCGTTTTGATCTATCTCTATAGATCTTAATGCGCAATGTGTAATCAGCTTCACCGATGTCTTTTCTTTGAAAAACTCCTTTCAAACACTCCTTTATGCTTTCCAGAAAATTCTACATTATTTACGATCAACAATATGTCATTCACATATACTTATCAGAAATGCTGTATTGCTCCCACTCACTTTCTTGTAAATACAGGCTTCACCGCAAGTCTGTGTAAAACCATATGCTTTGATCACTTTATCAAAGCATATATTCCAACTCCGAGATGCTTGCACCAGTCCATAGATGGATCGCTGGAGCTTGCTCACTTTGTTAGCACCTTTAGGATCAGCAAAACCTTCTGGTTGCATCGTATACAACTCTTCTTTAAGAAATCCATTAAGGAATGCAGTTTTGACATCCATTTGCCACATTTCATAAAATGCGGCAACGGCTAACATGATTCGGACAGTCTTTTAAGCATCAATACGAGTGAGAAAATCTCATCGTAGTCAACACCTTGAACTTGTCGAAAACTTTTTTGCGACAATTCAAGCTTTGTAGATAGTAACACTACTATCAGCGTCCGTCTTCCTCTTGAAGATCCATTTACTCAATGACTCACCGATCATCGGGCAAGTCAATCAAAGTCCATACTTTGTTCTCATACATGGATCCCATCTCATATTTCATGGCCTCAAGCCATTTTGCGGAATCTGGGCTCATCATCGCTTCCTCATAGTTCGTAGGTTCGTCATGGTCTAGTAACATGACTTCCAGAACAAGATTACCATACCACTCTGGTGCGGACCATACTCTGGTTGACCTACGAGGTTCGGTAGTAACTTGATCCGAAGTTTCATGATCATCATCATTAGCTTCCTCACTAATTGGTGTAGGAATCACTGGAACTGATTTCTATGATGAACTACTTTCCAATTCGGGAGAAGGTACAATTACCTCATCAAGTTCTACTTTCCTCCCACTCACTTCTTTCGAGAGAAACTCCTTCTCTAGAAAGGATCCATTCTTAGCAACAAAATATCTTGCCTTCGGATCTGTGATAGAAGGTGTACCCAACAGTTTCTTTTGGGTGTCCTATGAAGATGCACTACTCCGATTTGGGTTCGAGCTTATCAGTTTGAAACTTTTTCACATAAGCATCGCAACCTCAAACTTTAAGAAACGACAGATTTGGTTTCTTGCCAAACCTTAGTTCATACGGTTTCATCTCAATGGATTTAGATGGTGCCCTATTTAACGTGAATGCAGTTGTCTCTAATGCATAACCCCAAAACGATAGTGGTAAATCGGTAAGAGATGTCATAGATCGCACCATATCCAATAAAGTACGATTACAACGTTCGGACACACCATTATGTTGTGGTGTTCCAGGTGGCGTGAGTTGCGAATCTATTCCACATTGTTTCAAATGAAGACCAAACTCGTAACTCAAATATTCGCCTCCGCGATCAGATCGTAGAAACTTTATTTTCTTGTTACGATGATTTTCCACTTCACTCTGAAATTCTTTGAACTTTTCAAATGTTTCAGACTTATGTTTCATTAAGTAGATATACCCATATCTGCTCAAATCATCTATGAAGGTCAGAAAATAACGATACCTGCCGCGAGCCTCAACACTTATCGGATTGCATACATCAGTATGTATTACTAGCAAAAGAGCCCGTGCGTTGCAACGGGAGAAAAAACACAACACACACTCTTAACCGAACAACCATCACTCAAGACCACAATAGGTCCATCTCCTTTATTTTAGCGATGCATCATATTTGTGTTGCCGCTTATCCTTCTTCTCACCCTCGCCGGCAGTGGCCTTAGTGTTCACACAAACCAAAACGTGTTAGAATGTGGTTAATCCTAAGACGTCTCTCTCTCCCTCTCTCCTTCCTCTCCCTCTCTCTCAATTTCTCTCACACTCGCGATGAGAAATCTATTTGTTTTCCCCTGTGACGTATTCAGAGGTATGCATGTGTAGTTCCCGATGTTTTCTTTTCCCTATATGACCATAGTGGGTGTTTATTTGCAATCTGGATCACCGCCTGTATGAAAAAAATGGATCGTGTGCTATAGTTATAAATTTGCTTTCAAAACAATATTTTAAAAATATTTAACAGGTAAAATTAACATCATTTACATATTTCACACATTTTTCTAATCAAATTTCATATATAACATATTGAAAATGGAGTTATGGTTTAAAAGATACGTATAATTTAGAAAATCATTTGTTTGAATTAAATATCTTCCAAAATAATATTTATAAATACTTAACAGGTTAAAATAATCTTATATTCATATTCTACATATATAACATGTTTAAAATAATCTTATGCTTAACAGGTTAAAATAATCTTATACTTAACAGGTTAAAATAATATTTTTCTAATCAAATTTCATATATAACATGTTTAAATCGGAGTTACGGTTTAAAAGATATGGATGGTTTAGAAAAACATTTGTTTGATTTAAATATGATCCGCGGATGGAATACCTAAAAAGTCAGTTTTTTGGAAAAATTGTAAAATAACGGTTTGGTGTGACTTAAATCTGGACTGTGGGTTGATTTCATGAAAACACAGGGGCTTTTTTGCAAATTGTCACGACGGACGGGCAGAAACCCTACGTGCTTTATTATTAGGTAGAGATTTCCAATAAGTCAGTTGCTCGCTCCATTGTTCCGGAGAACGAAGTCTTAGTCATCTTCCCCATGAGGCATGGTTCGCAAGCATCAAATGATTCATAATCAAGTGATTCCAAAAGTCCATCAGCATGGAGTTTCTTCATGTGCTTTACACCAATATGACCTAAACGATAGTGCCACAAATAGGTTGCGCTATCATTATTAACTTTGCATCTTTTGGCTTCAATATTATGAATATGTGTATCACTACGATCGAGATTGAATAAACCATTCACCTTGGGTGCATGACCACAGAAGGTTTTATTCATGTAAACAGAATAACAATTATTCTTTGACTTAAATGAATAACCGTATTGCAATAAACATGATCCAATCATATTATGCTCAATGCAAACACCAAATAACATTTATTTTAGGTTCAACACTAACCCCGAAGGTAAAGGGAGTGTGCGATGGTGATCTTATCAACCTTGGAATCATTTCCAACACACATCGTCACCTTGTCATCAACTAGTCTTTGTTTATTTTGCAACTCCCATTTCAAGTTACTACTCTTAGCAACTGAACTAGTATCAAATACTGAGGGGTTTGCTATAAACACTAGTTAAGTACACATCAGTAACATGTATATCAAATATACCTTTGTTCACTTTGCCATCTTTCTTATCCGCCAAGTATCTAGGACAGTTCCACTTCCAGTGACCATTTCCTTTGCAGTAGAAGCACTCAATTTCAGGCTTGGGTCTAGCTTTGGGATTCTTCATGGGAGTGGCAACTTGCTTGCCATTCTTCTTGAAGTTCCCTTTCTTTCCCTTGCCCTTTTACTTGAAACTAGTGGTCTTGTCAACCATCAACACTTGATGCTTTTTCTTGATTTCTACCTTCGCCGATTTCAGCATCGCGAAGAGCTTTGGGAATCGTTTCCATTATCCCTTGCATATTACAGTTCATCACGAAGTTCTAGTAACTTGGTGATAGTGACTAGAGAACTTTGTCAATCACTATCTTATCGGGAAGATTAACTCCCACTTGATTCAAGTGATTGTAGTACTCACACACTCTGAGCACATGCTCACTCGTTGAGCTATTCTCCTCCATCTTGTAGGTAAAGTGCTGTCAGAGGTCTCATACCTCTTGACACGGGCATGAGTATGAGATACCAATTTCAACTCTTGGAACATCTTATATGCTCTGTGGCATTCAAAACATTTTTGAAGTCCCGGTTCTAAGTCGTAAAGCATGGTGCACTAAACTATCAAGTAGTCATCATACCGAGCTTGTGAAACGTTCATAATGTCTGCATCTGCTCCTGCAATAGGTCTGTCACCTAGCGGTGCATCAAGGACATAATTATTCCATGCTGTAATGAGGATAATCCTTAGATCATGGACCTAGTCCGCATCATTGCTACTATCATCTTTCATCATAGTTTTTCTCTAGGAACATATCAAAAAACAGAGAGCTACATTACGAGCTATTGATCTACAACATAGTTATGCAAATACTATTAGGACTAAGTTCATGATAAATTAAAGTACAATTAATCATATTACTTAAGAACTCCCACTTAGATAGACATCCCTCTAGTCATCTAGATGATCACTTGATCGAAATCAACTAAACCATGTCCGATCATCACGTGAGATGGAGTAGTTTTCAATGGCGAACATCATTATGTTGATCATATCTACTATATGATTCACGCTCGACCTTTCGGTCTCCAGTGTTCCGAGGCCATATCTGCATATGCTAGGCTCGTCAAGTTTAACCGAGTATTCCGCGTATGCAAAACTGGCTTGAACCCGTTGTATGTGAACGTAGAGCTTATCACACCCGATCATCACGTCGTGTCTCATCATGACGAACTGTCGCAATGGTGCATACTCAGGGAGAACACTTATACCTTGAAATTTAGTGAGAGATCATCTTATAATGCTACTACCGAACTAAGCAAAATAAGATGCATAAAGGATAAACATCACATGCAATCAAAATATGTGACATGATATGGCCATGATCATCTTGAGCCTTTGATCTCCATCTCCAAAGTACCATCATGATCTCTATCGTCACCGGCATGACACCATGATCTCTATCATCTGGATCTCTATCAACGTGTCATCACATGGTCGTCTCGCCAACTATTGCTCTTGCAACTATTGCTATCGCACAACGATAAAGTAAAGCAATTATTTGGCGCTTGCATCTTATGCAATAAAGATACAACCATAAGGCTTCTACCAGTTGCCAATAACTTCAACAAAACATGATCATATCATACAACAACTTATATCTCATCACGTCTTGACCATATCACATCACAACAAGCCTTGCAAAAACAAGTTAGACGTTCTCTACTTTGTTGTTGCAAGTTTTACGTGGCTGCTACGGGCTGAGCAAGAACCGTTCTTACCTACGCATCAAAAACCACAACGCGGTATAGTGATTGCTTTTTGATCTTCAGAAAGAACCCTGTTCATTGAATCCTATTCAACTAAATTTGGAGAAACAGACACCCACTAGCCACCTGTGTGCGAAGCACGTCGGTAGAACCAGTCTCGCGTAAGCGTATGTGTAATGTCGGTCCAAGCCGCTTCATCCAACAATACCGCTGAATTAATAATCAACTAGTGACGGCAAGCAATATGTATATACCCATGCCCACAACTCCTTTGTGTTCTACTTGTGCATATAACATCTACGCATAGACATGGTTCTGATACCACTGTTGGGGAACACAGTAATTTCAAAAATATTCCTACGCACACGCAAGATCATGGTAATGCATGGCAACGAGAGGGGAGAATGTTATCTACGTACCCTCATAGACTGTAAGTGGAAGCGTTATGACAACGCGGTTGATGTAGTCATACGCCTTCATGATCGACCGATCCTAGTATCGAAAGTAAGGCACCTCCGCGATATGCACACGTTCGGCTCAGTGATGTCCCACGAACTCACGATCCAGCAGAGTGTCGAGGAAGAGCTTCGTCAGCATGATGGCATGATGACAGTGATGATGATGCTACCGGAATAGGGCTTCGCCTAAGCACTGCTACGATATGACCGAGGTGGATTATGGTGGAGGGGGGCACCGCACATGGCTAAGAGATCAATGATCAACTTGTGTGTCTATGGGGTGCCCCTGGCCACGTATATAAAGGATGGAGGGAGGAGGAGGCCGACCCTCATAGGGCGCACCCAAAGTGTGGAGTCCTACTAGGACTCCCTAGTCCTAGTAGGATTCCACCTCCCACATGGAATAGGAAAAAGGGAAGGGAGAAGGATAAGGAAGGAAGGGGGTGCCCCCTTTCCCTAGTCCAATTCAGACCAGTCCATGGGGAAGGGGCGCGACTGCCCTTGAGGCCTTTCTCTCCTTTCCCGTATGGCCCATTAAGGCCCAATACGAATTCCCGTAACTCTCGGGTACTCTGAAAAATACCCGAATCACTCGGAACCTTTCCGATGTCCGAATATAGCCTTCCAATATATCGATCTTTACGTCTCGGCCATTTCGAGACTCCTCGTCATGTCCCCGATCTCATCCGGGACTCCAAACAAACTTCGGTCATCAAATCACATAACTCATAATATAAATCGTCACAGAATGTTAAGCGTGCGGACCCTACGGGTTCGAGAACTATGTAGACATGACCGAGACTCATCTCCGGTCAATAACCAATAGCGGAACCTGGATGCTTATATTGGTTCCTACATATTCTACGAAGATCTTTATCAGTCAAACTGCATAACAACATACGTTGTTCCCTTTGTCATTGGTATGTTACTTGCCCGAGATTCGATCATCGGTATCTAATAGCTAGTTCAATCTCGTTACTGGCAAGTCTCTTTACTCGTTCTGTAATGCATCATCCCGCAACTAACTCATTAGTCACATTGCTTGCAAGGCTTATAGTGATGTGCAATACCGAGAGGGCCCGGAGATACCTCTCCGACAATCGGAGTGACAAATCCTAATCTCGATCTATGCCAACTCAACAAACACCATCGGAGACACTTGTAGAGCACCTTTATAGTCACCTAGATACGTTGTGACGTTTGGTAGCACACAAAGTGTTCGTCCGGTATCCGAGAGTTGTATGATCTCATAGTCATAGGAGCATGTATAAGTTATGGAGAAAGCAATAGCAACAAACTAAACGATCATCGTGCTAAGCTAACAGATGGGTCAAGTCAATCACATCATTCTCTAATGATGTGATCCCGTTAATCAGATGACAACTCATGTCTATGGTTAGGAAGCATAACCATCATTGATTCAACGAGCTAGTCAAGTAGAGGCAAACTAGTGACACTCTGTTTGTCTATGTATTCACGCATGTACTAAGTTTCCGGTTAATACAATTCTAGCATGAATAATAAACATTTATCATGATATAAGGAAATATAAATAACAACTTTATTATTGCCTCTAGGGCATATTTCCTTCAATCTCCCACTTGCACTAGAGTCAATAATATAGTTCACATCATCATGTGATTTCACACCAATAGTTCATATCTTTATGTCATTAGTTCACATCTTCATGTGACTAAAACCCAAAGGGTTTACTAGAGTCAATAATCTAGTTCACATTGCTATGTGATTAATACCCAAAGAGTGATCATCTTTACTCGTTTTGTAATGCATCATCCCGCAACTAACTCATTAGTCACATTGCTTGCAAGGCTTATAGTGATGTGCATTACTGAGAGGGCCCAAAGATACCTCTCCGACAATCGGAGTGACAAATCCTAATCTCGATCTATGCCAAATCAACAAACACCATCGAAGACACCTGTAGAGCACCTTTATAATCACCTAGTTACATTGCGACGTTTGGTAGCACACAAAGTGTTCCTCCGGTATTCGGGAGTTGTATGATCTCATAATCATAGGAACATGTATAAATTATGGAGAAAGCAATAGCAACAAACTAAACGATTATCGTGCTAAGCTAACGGATGGGTCAAGTCAATCACATCATTCTGTAATGATGTGATCCCGTTAATCAAATGACAACTCATGTCTATGGTTAGGAAGCATAACCATCATTGATTCAACGAGCTAGTCAAGTAGAGGCAAACTAGTGACAGTCTGTTTGTCTATGTATTCACGCATGTACTAAGTTTCCAGTTAATACAATTCTAGCATGAATAATAAACATTTATCATGATATAAGGAAATATAAATAACAACTTTATTATTGCCTCTTGGGCATATTTCCTTCAAGATGTGCCACAACAGTTTCAGTTTCATAACCATGGAAAGGATTAGATTCAACCAAATCAATTAACTCTGAGTCGACAGAGAATTCATAATCCTTATCATCAATAAAGATAGGTGAAGTAGCAAACTTAGGATCATATTTCATTCTAGCATTCAGAGATTTTTCTTTATACTTGCATAATAATTTCTCTAGATCATATCTATCCTTACAAGCAAGAATATCTCTAATTGTCTCCTCATTCATAACATAACCTTTTGGTACCTTAGGCAATTCATATCTAGGAAGGCTAGTTCTAGCAGGTGTTTCGGGAGTTTTAATTTCAAGCTCATCATCAGATTCAACAACATCACATTGTATTAATCTAGCAATTTCTTTATCAAGAAATTCACCAAGTGGCACATCATCATTATCAAGCAAGGTACTAGCATCATCATAAGCATTATCCATAGCAGGAGTAGCATCATCAATAACTTGCGACATATCAGGATAAATAGCATGTGGTGGTGTTGCAAGTTTACTTATAACAGAAGGTGAATCTAAAGCAGAACTGGATGGCAGTTCCTTACCTCCCCTCGTCTTTGAGGGAAAAATATTAGCCTTGGCATCCTTCAGATTCTTCATAGTGATAAATTGGTAATAATCCCAAATGACTCAACAAATATAGCTATGCTCCCCGGCAGCGGCGCCAGAAAAAGGTCTTGATAACCCACAAGTATAGGGGATCACAACAGTTTTTGAGGGTAGAGTATTCAACCCAAATTTATAGATTCAACACAAGGAGAGCCAAAGAATATTTGAAGGTATTAGCAGCTGAATTGTCAATTCAACCACACCTGGAGATTAATTATCTACAACAAAGTGATCAGTAGCAATGTGCTATGATAGTTTTGATAATAGTAGCAGCAGCAACAGTAACGGTAATAGTGATAACAGTAATTTTGTAGCAAGTGTAACAGTGATGATAGCAGTAGTAACTTAGCAAGAACAATATAGGATAAATTCATAGGCATTGGATCGGTGACTTGTTGGATGATATTCATCATGAGGCGGTTATAACCTAGGGCGATACATCACTGCCTCCAGTTTATCAATATAATGCAGGCATGTATTCCGTAAATAGTCATACGTGCTTATGGAAAGAACTTGCATGGCATCTTTTGTCCTACCCTCCCGTGGCAGCGGGGTCCTATTGGAAACTAAGGGATATTAAGGCCTCCTTTTAATAGAGAATCGGAACAAAGCATTAACACACGGTGAATACATGAACTCCTCAAACTACGGTCATCACCGGGAGTGGTCCCAGCTATTGTCACCACGGGGTTGCCGGATCATAACACGTAGTAGGTGACTATAACTTGCAAGATCGGATCTAGAACATGGATATAATGGTGATAATATAAACAGTTCAGATCTGAAATCATGGCACACGGGCCCAAAGTGACAAGCATTAAGCATGGCAAAGTCATAGAAACATCAATCTTAGAACATACTGGACATTAGGGATCAAGCCCTAACAAAACTAACTCGATTACATGATGAATCTCATCCAACTCCTGACCGACCAGCGAGCCTACAAAGGAATTACTCACTCCCGGTGGGGAGCATCATGGAATTGGTGATGGAGAAGGGTTGGTGATGATGAAAAACGAAGACTCCCCTCTCCAGAGCCCCAAATGGACACCAGATCTGGCCTCCCGATGAAGAACATGAGGTGATAGCGGCTCCGTCTCATGGATCGCGATAATTCTTTCTCCCTGATTTTTTTTTCTGAGCGCGCCAGGAGAGAGGGGCGTGCCTTGGTGGGTTGTGCCCACCCAGGTGCCCCTCTCTGGTAGGTCTTGGCTCCAGAAATTCTTGTTTACTGTATAAAATTTCCTCGCAAAGTTTTGTTCCATTCCAAGAACTTTTATTTCTACACAAAAACAACACCATGGTAGTTCTGCTGAAAACAACGTCAGTCCGGGGTTAGTTTAATTCAAATCATGCAAATTAGAGTCCTGAAAGTGCGTTAAGTCGACTAGAGGGGGTGAATAGGCGATTTTTATAAATTCTTCACTAAGGAATTTTAGGGTGAGGAAATTCCTAAGCCAAGAACTACTTGCAGCAGAATAAGTACTCAGATGCAGACATGACATAACATAAGCATGGACATCATGATGAATTCGAAACAAAACACAGAGTACAGAAAAGCGTAAGCAGAGGATAAAACAGAATGAAGACAAACATACTGAAGAAATTAAACTGAGGAAATTGAGAATGCCTTCAGTCGAAGTCTTCAAACAGATATGAACAGGTACACAACACAGTAATGAAGAAATGAAAGGGGTGAGGAAATAGAACCAGTTAGCTTGGTGAAGACAATGATTTGGTAGACCAGTTCCAACTGCTGTAACAGTTGTACGTCTGGTTTGAGCGGCTAGGTATTTAGACCTGAGGACAGACAGTCCCGAACACACAGTCATCACCGTATTCTCCTTGAACTAAGGTCACACATACCTCGTCCAATCACTCATGGTAAGTCTTCAGATGACTTCCAAACCTTCACAAACTCGGTCACTCGGCAATCCACAATTTCCTCTTGAATGCTCTAGACCATGACGCCTAATGTAACGCCCCGAGACCATTGCGCCAGGTGTCTTTCATTTATTCGTTGTTGTTGCCTTGTCTTTTGCTTGCGTGCTGCATCTTGCCATGTCATCATGTGCATTGCATCATCATGTTTTCAAAACTTGGATCCATCCGGGTTCCCCCAGTTTCTTCCCTTGTCCGTTCTGAGCCCAGACACACTTGCATGCGCCCGCGACACGTCCGAAATATTATTTTATAAGTGGCCGGAAAATGTTCTCGGAATGGGTTGAAAGTTGGCATGCGGTGTTATGTTGTTAGTAGGTCGCCTGCCAAGTTTCATCGCATTCGGAGTCCATTTGACGCCCCAACGATGAACTATAGCGGCATTATAGTCGGTTAATTCATCTGACGTTTCGGTCTCCGAAACTGCTGCCAGGCATCTCTCTTCTCTCTCTTTTCTGAGCCCATCAAACCCCTCACCTTCGTTGACCATTCCGAGACCAACTGGGTTTTAGATTCCCTCTTGTCAAACCACCTATTCCCTCTTTGCACAGTGCATCGACCCCTCGCCCATGTCCGAAACTGTCCCGAACCCGACCCGCTCTGTCGTTACCAATGGGTCCGGATCATCCCCAAACATCTATAAAACATCTCCATTTTCTTTTTTGGACTCCCTAGCCTATTTATTCTCGTCCGTCAGATTTCGATTGGAAGATCCAAACTTCCCTCCTATCCATATATATATAGTCTATCCCTAGTCCATTTTGGACCTAACCCTATTTCCTAGGGATCCTCTCAGCCACCGCCACTACTCCCCATCACATCACCCAGATCCGTTGGCACCCACCCCCTCTGTTTTCCGTGCATGAACAACCCCGCTCCTCCTCCTGATCCCCATGGATGTTGCTTCCCCGTTGACCCGCGTAGAAGCAGCTCCATGTCGGAGCTCCATCACCACCCGTTGCCCCTCGCCGGGGCAATACCAGCAGGACCAGCCCCGTCGCCCCTCTCCTTCCTTCCTCCACTTCTTCTCTCTCGCTCCCTCTGACGGTATCACGACGCCGTTGTTTTGTAGGAGCCTGCCGGCCACGGAGCTCCTGGAGGTTCCCGTCGCCTCCGCCTCGTTCCAGGGAGGGAAGCCCTCGCGCCCGCTCCTCCCGTCTGCCTGAGCGCCACCGCCTCGCGACCCTGCATCCCTCGCCGTCGACCTCTGATTCCCCTTCTTCCTCTGCTTCGAGCAAGAGGACGAGATGTGCCCTGACCCCTGCCGTCGCCTTCCTCCGCCGCCCTGGCCCGTTCCCAGCCGGTTCCTGGCGGCAAGGCCCCGTTTCCGCATCCAGATCGCCGCGCCGGCCATCTTCCTCGCCGGAGTGCCCCGATTCCTGCCTCCTCTGCAACCGGGTCGATCTCTGCTCATCGTGGCCGTGGTCATGTTGACCGTGCCCTGCCTCTCCAAGCCACGACCGGTGCTTGTTGACCCAGCCTCGCTGGGCCTCCCGTGCTAGATCGCAAGGCCCAGCGGGCCTCCTCACCCAGCCGGCCTGCTTGGCCTTTCCATCAGCTTGGGCTTGACCCAATGTGAGCAGTTACCAGCCCCTCTAGATTCGGCCCGAGACTGTTTTTTTTCGCGAACAAATTTGCCTATTTTTCCAGAGGTAGCAGATTTGCAGAAAGCCCCCTGGACAACATGCATATAATAACTTCACAACCGTGCATCATATGTAAATAACTTATATATGAAAAATGCTTAGAATTTTGTCTAGTTTCATAATTTGCAACTTTCATCCATGTTTAAAATGTTTAAACATGGTGTTCTATTAAATTTGCTCATATGCCATGCTAAAATGATTTATTTCATAACTTATTAACCGTAGCTCCGAATTTAATAAATTATATATGTAAATGGGTAGAAAATGCCTAGTTTAACATGGTGCACTTACTTTTGTTGTCTAAAAACTCTAAAATATGGTTTAGGGCAGAACAGTACCAAATTCAAAATATGCACATGGGGATTTTCCGGATTTGTTGTTTGTTATATCCGGCCTCATTTAAACTTGCCTAGATAGGTATTTTTGTTGTGCTTCACCCCTGTCCATGTTTAATAACATTTAATATTGTTGGGTACATAAACGAGAGAGAACTAAATAATCAAATGTGGTGTTTCGTCAATATTTGCATATTGAGCTCCACTTAATTTGTAGTATTGTTTGTTGCACTTTGCCATGCCATGCCCCATTACACCGGACATGCATCATACTTGGTTGTGCATAATTCCATGTTTATGTGATGGTTGTGTACTATGTTGCTTGCTTCTTTCCGGGTTGCTTCTCTCGTTAACTCCGGTTTCGTTCCGGAGTTGTGAGGATTCCTTCGACTACGTTGGGTCATCTACTTCTTTGACTCATTCTTCTTCCTTGTGGGATCTCAAGCAAGATGACCATACCCTCGAAATCACTTCTATCTTTGCTTGCTAGTTGTTCGTTCTACCGCTATGTCGCGCTACCTACCACTTGTTATATCATGCCTCCCATATTGCCATGTCAAGCCTCTAACCCACCTTCCTAGAAAACTGTTGTTTGGCTATGTTACCGCTTTTGCTCAGCCCCTCTTATAGCATTGTTAGTTGCAGGTGAAGTTGAAGTTTGTTCCATGTTGGAACATGGATATGTTGGGATATCACAATATCTCTTATTTTTAATTAATGCATCTATATACTTGGTAAAGGGTGGAAGGATCGGCCTTATGCCTGGTGTTTTGTTCCACTCTTGCCGCCCTAGTTTCCATCATACCGGTGTTATGTTCCTTGATTTTGCGTCCCTAACACGATGAGGGGTATGGGACCCTCTTGACAGTTTGCTTTGAATAAAACTCCTCCAGCAAGGCCCAACCTTGGTTTTACATTTGCCTAACAACCTATTACTTTTCCCTTGGGAGTCATGCTCCTGAGGGTCATCTTTATTTTAACCCCCCCCCCCGGGCCAGTGCTTCTCTAAGTGTTGGTCCGAACCAGGAAACCTGCGGGGCCACCTCGGGGCAACTTGAGGGTTGGTTTTACTCGTAGCTTGACCTATCCGGTGTGCCGTGAGAACGAGATATGTGCAGCTCCTATCGGGATGTCGGCACATCGGGCGGCTTTGCTGGTTTAGTTTTACCATTGTCGAAATGTCTTGTGCACCGGGATTCCGAGTCTGATCGGGTGTCCCAAGATGGAGGATTGTCTTCGCGGACCATGAGCTTGTGATGGGCTAGGTTGGGACACCCCTACAGGGTATAAACTCTCGAGAGCCATGCCCGCGGTTATGTAGTAGATGGGAATTTGTTAATGTCCGGTTGTAGAAAACTTGACACTTGACTTAATTAAAATGCATCAACCACGTGTGTAGCTGTGATGGTCTCTTTCTGGCGGAGTCCGGGAAGTGGATGATGACCCACAAGTATAGGGGATCTATCGTGGTCCTTTCGATAAGTAAGAGTGTCGAACCCAACGAGGAGCAGAAGGAAATGATAAACGGTTTTCAGCAAGGTATTCTCTGCAAGTACTGAAATAAGTGGTAACAGATAGTTTTGAAATGAGATAATTTGTAACGAGCAACAAGTAACAAAAGTAAATAAAGTGCAGCAAGGTGGCCCAATCCTTTTTTTAGCAAAGGACAAGCCTGGACAAACTCTTATATAAGGAAAAGCGCTCCCGAGGACACATGGGAATATCGTCAAGCTAGTTTTCATCACGTTCATATGATTCGCGTTCGGTACTTTGATAATTTGATATGTGGGTGGACCGGTGCTTGGGTGTTGTTCTTACTTGAACAAGCATCCCACTTATGATTAACCTCTATTGCAAGCATCCGCAACTACAACAAAAGTATTAAGGTAAACCTAACCATAGCATGAAACATATGGATCCAAATCAGCCCCTTACAAAGCAACGCGTAAACTAGGGTTTAAGCTTCTGTCACTCTAGCAACCCATCATCTAGTTATTACTTCCCAATGCCTTCCTCTAGGCCCAAATAATGGTGAAGTGTTATGTAGTCGACGTTCACATAACACCACTAGAGGCTAGACAACATACATCTCATCAAAATATCAAACGAATACCAAATTCACATGACTACTAATAGCAAGACTTCTCCCTTGTCCTCAGGAACAAACGTAACTACTCACAAAGCATAAACATGTTCATAATCAGAGGGGTATTAATATGCATAAAGGATCTGAACATATGATCTTCCACCAATTAAACCAACTAGCATCAACTACAAGGAGTAATTAACACTACTAGCAACCTACTAGCACCAATCCCGGACTTGAAGACAAGAATCGGATACAAGAGATGAACTAGGGCTTTGAGATGAGAAGGTGCTGATGAAGATGTTGATGGAGATTGCCCTCTCCCGATGAGAGGAAAATTGGTGATGACGATGGCGATGATTTCCCCCTCCGGGAGGGAAGTTTCCCCGGCAGAACAGCTCTGCCAGAGCTCTAGATTGGATCCACCAAGGTTCCGCCTCGTGGCAACGGAGTTTCGTCCCGAAAGGTTGCTTCCGATTTTTTTCTCGAGAAAGACTTCATATAGGAGAAGATGGTCATCAGAGAGCCACCAGGGGGCCCACGAGGCAGGGGGCGCGCCCTAGGGGGCGGCCCCCACCCTCGTGAGAAGGGTGTGGGCCCCCTGGTCTTCATCTTTGGCGAGGATTTTTCATTATTTATTATAAGGTGTTTCGTGGATTTTCGGGACTTTTGGAGTTGTGCAGAATAGGTCTCTAATATTTGCTCCTTTTCCAACCCAGAATTCCAGTTGCCGGCATTCTCCCTCCTTATGTAAACCTTGTAAAATAAGAGAGAATAGCCATAAGTATTGTGACATAATGTGAAATAACAACCCATAATGCAATAAATATCGATATAAAAGCATGATGCAAAATGGACGTATCAACTCCCCCAAGCTTAGACCTCGCTTGTCCTTAAGCGAAAAGCCAAAATCGAAAAATATGTCCACATGTTTAGAGATGAAGGTGTCGATAAAAATAAAATACGGACATGAGGGCATCATGATCGTTCTTATAACAGCAACTTATATAATTTTTGTCATATGATCTCTAATGCTAGAGTAATAATTCAATCACAATATCAGGTATGAATCGTAAACTTCATTGAAAACTAACAAACTACAATCTCGGCCATTGAAGCAATTGCAATTTATCATAACATAGGAAAGAGTCAATGTATAAGAGCTTTTTCAGCAAGTCCACATACTCAACTATCATATAATCTTTCACAATTGCTGACACTCACGCAATACTTATGGGTGTGGAGTTTTAATCGGACACAAAGAAAGATAGGGGCTTATAGCCTTGCCTCCCAATGTTTTACCACAAGGGTAATGTCAACAGTAATAGTTCATGAAAATTCACATCCAATTAGCCATATATACCAGGATCTTTCCAACATATTGTGCTTGCCAAAGGATAAAGTGTAAAAAGGAAGGGTGAAAATCACCATGACTCTTGCATAATGTAGAAGATAATGATAAAAGATAGGCCCTTCGCAGAGGGAAGCAGAGGTTGCCATGCGCTTTTATGGTTGGATGCACAAAATCCTAATGCGAAAGAACGTCACTTTATATTGTCCCTTGTGATATGAACCTTTATTATGCAGTCCGTCGCTTTTATTACTTCCACATCACAAGATCGTATAAAGCTTATTTCTCCAACACCAATCAATCATACATATTTAGAGAGCAATTTTTATTGCTTTGCACCGATGACAACTTAATTAAAGGATCTTATTCAATCCACGAGGCAGGGGGCGCGCCCTAGGGGGGCGCCCCCCACCCTCGTGACCTCCTCTTTGACTCCTTGGAGTAGGGTCCAAGTCTCCTGGATCACGTTCAGTGAGAAAATCACGTTCCCGAAGGTTTTATTCCGTTTGGACTCCTTTTGATATTATGTTTCTCCGAAACACTGAAATAGGTAAAAAAACAGCAATTCTGGGCTGGGCCTCCGGTTAATAGGTTAGTCCCAAAAATAATATAAAAGTGGAAAATAAAGCCCAATATAGTCCAAAACAGTAGATAATATAGCATGGAGCAATCAAAAATTATAGATACGTTGGAGACGTATCAGGCATCCCCAAGCTTAATTCCTACTCGTCCTCGAGTAGGTAAATGATAAAAAGAGAATTTTTGATACGGAGTGCTACTTGGCATAATTTCAATGCAAATCTTATTAATTGTGATATGAATATTCAAATTAGAAAGATTCAAGACAAAAGTTATATTGACATAAAAATAATAATACTTCAAGCATACTAACAAAGCAATTATGTCTTCTCAAAATAACATGGCCAATGAAAGTTATCCCTACAAAATCATATAGTCTGGCTATGCTCCATCTTCACCACACAAAGTATTTAAATCATGCACAAACCCGATGACAAGCCAAGCAATTGTTTCATACTCTAACTTTTTCAATCTTCACGCAATACATGAGTGTGAGCCATGGATATAGCACTATAGGTGGAATAGGATGGTGGTTGTGGAGAAGACAAAAGGAGGGGAAGATAGTCTCACATCAACTAGGCGTATCAACGGGCTATGGAGATGCCCATCAATAGATATCAATGTGAGTGAGTAGGGGCTGCCAGGCAACGGATGCACTAGAGCTATAAATGTATGAAAGCTCAAAAAGAAACTAAGTGGGTGTGCATCCAACTTGCTTGCTCACGAAGACCTAGGGAAATTTGAGGAAGCCCATCATTGGAATATACAAGCCAAGTTCTATAATGTAAAATTCCCACTAGTATATGAAAGTGATAACATGAGAGACTCTCTACTATGAAGATCATGGTGCTACTTTGAAGCACAAGTGTGGTAAAAGGATAGTAGCGTTGCCCCTTTTTATTTATTTTATTTTTTGGGGGCCTTATTTTTTTCTTTGGCCTTTCTTATTTTTTTTCTTTTTTTATTTTTTTATTGGGACAATGCTCCATTAAATGATGATCATCACACTTTTATTTATTTACAACTCAATGATTACAACTCGATTCTAAAACAAAGTATGACTCTATATGGATGCCTCCGACGGTGTACCAGGATATGCAATGAATCAAGAGTGGCAAGTATGAAAAAATTATGAACGTTGGCTTTGCCACAAATACTATGTCAACTACATGATCATGCTAAGCAATATGACAATGATGAATGTGTCATGATGAACTAGATGGTGGAAAGTTGCATGGCAATATATCTCGGAATGGCTATGGAAATGCCATAATAGGTAGGTATGGTGGCTGTTTTGAGGAAGGTATATGGTAGGTGTATGATACCGGCGAAAGGTGCGCGGTATTAGAGAGGCTAGCAAAGGTGGAAGGGTGAGAGTGCATATGATCCATGGACTCAACATTAGTCATAAAGAACTCATATACTTATTGCAAAAATCTAGAAGTTATCAAAGCAAAGTATTACGCGCATGCTCCTAGGGGGATAGATTGGTAGGAAAAGACCATCGCTCGTCCCCGACCGCCACTCATAAGGAAGACAATCAATAAATAAATCATGCTCCGACTTCATCACATAACGTTCACCATACGTGCATGCTACGGGAATCACAAACTTTAACACAAGTATTCTTTAAATTCACAACTACTCAACTAGCATGACTTTAATATTATCACCTCCATATCTCAAAACAATTATCATGCTTCAATCTTTTCTTAGTATTCAACACACTCAAAAGAAAGTTTCACAAATCTTGAATACCAAGCATATTATTATTAAGCAAATTACCATGCTATTAAGACTCTCAAAATGATTTAAGTGAAGCATGAGAGATCAATAGTTTCTTTAAAACAAATCCACCACCATGCTCTAAAAGATCTAAGTGAAGCACATAGAGCAAAATTACTTAGCTCAAAAGATATAAGTGAAGCACATAGAGCAAAACTACATAGCTCAAAAGATATAAGTGAAGCACATAGAGCAAAACTACATAGCTCAAAAGATATAAGTGAAGCACATAGATCAAAACTACATAGCTCAAAATATATAAGTGAAGCACATAGAGCAAAACTACTTAGCTCAAAAGATATAAGTGAAGCACATAGAGCAAAACTACTTAGCTCAAAAGATATAAGTGAAGCACATAGAGTATTCTATCAAATTTTAATTCATGTACGGCTCTCTCAAAAGGTGTGTAAAGCAAGGATGATTGTGCCATACTAAGACACAAAGACAAAAATAATACAAGACGCTCCAAGCAAAACACATATCATGTTGGTGAATAAAAATATAGCTCCAAGTAAATTACCGATGGAAGTGGACGAAAGAGAGGATGCCTTCCGGGGCATCCCCAAGCTTTTACTTTTTGGTGTCCTTGGATTATCTTGGGGGTGCCATGGGCATCCCCAAGATTAGTCTCTTGACACTCCTTGTTCCATAATCCATCAAAAGAATTCACCCAAAACTTGAAAACTTCACAACACAAAACTCAAAATAGAAAACTCGTGAGCTCCGTTAGCGAAAGAAAACAAAAGACCACTTCAAGGTACTGTAATGAACTCATTATTTATTTATATTGGTGTTAAACCTACTGTATTCCAACTTCTATATGGATTATAAACTATTTTACTAACCATAGATTCATCAAAGTAAGCAAACAACACACGAAAAACAGAATCTGTCAAAAACAGAACAGTCTGTAGTAATCTGTAGCTAGAGCAAGATCTGGAACCCCAAAAATTCTAAAATAAATTGCTGGACGTGAGGAATTTATATATTAATCATCTGAAAAAAGAATTAACTAAATATCACTCTTCAAATAAAAATTACAGCAGTTTTCGTAAGCGCTAAAGTTTCTGTTTTTTACAGCAAGTTCAACAAGACTTTCCCCAAGTCTTCCCAACGGTTCTACTTGGCGCAAACACTAATTAAACACAAAAAACACAAACAAAACAGAGGCTAAATAATTTATTTATTACTAAGCAGGAGTAAAAATCAAGGAATAAAAATAAAATTGGGTTGCCTCCCAACAAGCGCTATCGTTTAACGCCCCTAGCTAGGCATAAAAGCGAGGATAGATCTAGGTATTGTCATCTTGATTCTTAATTCTTTTAGCGATGTTATGCTTGAATCCAGGAGGTTGCTTACGTTTCCCTTCATATTCAGAGATCTTGAGATCTAAAGAATCCAACCGTTTATTGCGAAGAGTAATCAACATATTCATGCGGTGAAGATTTACGCTAACGCTCTTTAGAGGTTCAAGAAAAATCTTAGTTACTTCGCAAATTTTCTCAAAAACTTGTGTTTTCTATTGCGTATGATGGGGCCCCTTTTGTTGAGGTAAAGTTCCTACTGTACCTTCTATAATTTCATGCGCGATACTGGGATCAATTTCAATAAAATTGCCTTTGGCAACACAATCCAAAAGTTGTCTATGAGACATATTAAGCCCAACATAAAAGTTGCGAAGCAAAATTATGAAATTTACTTCTAGGGTGCATTTAAGATAAGATTCCATCATTCTAAACCAAGCATCCTTTAAGTTTTATCCTTGCTTTTTTTTGAAGTGAAGGACTTCAAACTCGGGGGACAAAGGAGCAGAAAGAGGACTAGCCATGACGACAAGCAAACAAACTAGCACAAGAGCAAACAAGAGGCAAGCGGAAAGGAGAGGGAGGATAGAGAGAGAGAGAGGGCGAATAAAACGGCAAGGGTGGAGTGGGGGAGAGGAAAACGAGAGGCAAATGGCAAATAATGTAATGCGAGAGATAGGGATTGTGATGGGTACTTGGTATGTTGACTTTTTGCGTAGACTCCCCGGCAACGGCGCCAGAAATCCTTCTTGCTACGTCTTGGGCTTGCGTTGGTTTTCCCCGAAGAGGAAGGGATGATGCAGCAGAGTAGCGTAAGTATTTCCCTCAGTTTTTGAGAACCAAGGTATCAATCCAGTAGGAGGCCACGCTCAAGTCCCTCGTACCTGCACAAAACGATAGCTACTCGCAACCAACGCGATTAGGGGTTGTCAATCCCTTCACGATCACTTACGAGAGTGAGATCTGATAGATATAATATTTTTGGTATTTTTGGTATAAAGATGCAAAGTAAAAAGTAAAGGCAACATAAAAAGCAAAGCAAGATTAAAGTGATGGAGATTGATATGATGAGAATAGACTCGGGAGCCATAGGTTTCACTAGTGGCTTCTCTCAAGAGCATAAGTATTCTACGGTGGGTGAACAAATTACTGTTGAGCAATTGACAGAATTGAGCATAGTTATGAGAATATCTAGGCATGATCATCTATATAGGCATCACGTCCATGACAAGTAGACCGAAATGATTCTGCATCTACTACTATTACTCCACTCATCGACCGCTATCCAGCATGCATCTAGAGTATTAAGTTAAAAACAGAGTAACGCCTTAAGCAAGATGACATGATGTAGAGAGATAAATTCATGCAATATGAAATAAACCCCATCTTGTTATCCTCGATGGCAATGATACAATACGTGCCTTGCTGCCCCTTCTGTCACTGGGAAAGGACACCGCAAGATCGAACCCAAAGCTAAGCACTTCTCCCATGGCAAGAACTACCAATCTAGTTGGCCAAACCAAACGGATAATTCGAAGAGACTTGCAAAGATAACCAATCATACATAAAAGAATTCAGAGAAGATTCAAATATTATTCATAGATAGACTTGATCATAAACCCACAATTCATCGGTCTCAACAAACACACCGTAAAAAGAAGATTACATCGAATAGATCTCCACAAGAGAGGGGGAGAACTTTGTATTGATATTCAAAGAGAGAGAAGAAGTCATCTAGCTACTAACTATGGACCCGAAGGTCTGAGGTAAACTACTCACACTTCATCGGAGGGGCTAGGATGATGTAGAAGCCCTCCGTGATGATGGCCCTCTTCTGGCGGAGCTCCGGAACAGGCCCCAAGATGGGATCTCGTGGATACAGAAAGTTGCGGCGGTGGAATTAGATTTTTGGCTCTTGTTCTGATCGTTTGGGGGTACGTAGGTATATATAGGAGGAAGGAGTACGTCGGTGGAGCACCGAGGGGCCCACGAGGCAGGGGGTGCGCCCTGGGGGGGCGCCCCCCACCCTCATGACCTCCTCTTTGACTCTTTGGAGTAGGGTCCAAGTCTCCTAGATCATGTTCGGTGAGAAAATCACGTTCCCGAAGGTTTTATTCCGTTTGGACTCTGTTTGATATTATGTTTCTCCGAAACACTGAAATAGGGGAAAAACAGCAATTCTGGGCTAGGCCTCCGGTTAATAGGTTAGTCCCAAAAATAATATAAAAGTGGAAAATAAAGCCCAATATAGTCCAAAACAGTAGATAATATAGCATGGAGCAATCAAAAATTATAGATACGTTGGAGACGTATCAGTGGCCAATCCTTTTTGTAGCAAAGGACAAGCCTGGACAAACTCTTATATAAGGAAAAGCGCTCCCAAGGACACATGGGAATATCGTCAAGCTAGTTTTCATCATGTTCATATGATTCGCGTTCGGTACTTTGATAATTTGATATGTGGGTGGACCGGTGCTTGGGTGCTGTGCTTACTTGAACAAGCATCCCACTTATGATTAACCTCTATTGCAAGCATCCGCAACTACAACAAAAGTATTAAGGTAAACCTAACCATAGCATGAAACATATGGATCCAAATCATCCCCTTACGAAGCAACGCATAAACTAGGGTTTTAAGCTTCTATCACTCTAGCAACCCATCATCTACTTATTACTTCCTAATGCCTTCCTCTAGGCCCAAATAATGGTGAAGTGTTATGTAGTCGACGTTCACATAACACCACTAGAGGCTAGACAACATACATCTCATCAAAATATCAAACAAATACCAAATTCACATGGCTACTAATAGCAAGACTTCTCCCTTGTCCTTAGGAACAAACGTAACTACTCACAAAGCATAAACATGTTCATAATTAGAGGGGTATTAATATGCATAAAGGATCTGAACATATGATCTTCCACCAATTAAACCAACTAGCATCAACTACAAGGAGTAATTAACACTACTAGCAACCTACTAGCACCAATCCCGGACTTGAAGACAAGAATCGGATACAAGAGATGAACTAGGGTTTTGAGATGAGATGGTGCTGATGAAGATGTTGATGGAGATTGCCCTCTCCCGATGAGATGAGCGTTGGTGATGACGATGGCGATGATTTCCCCCTCCGGGAGGGAAGTTTCCCCAGCCGAACAGCTCTGCCGGAGCTCTAGATTGGATCCGGCAAGGTTCCGCCTCGTGGCGGCGGAGTTTCGTCCTGAAAGGTTGCTTCCGATTTTTTTTCTCGACGAAAGACTTCATATAGGAGAAGATGGTCATCGGAGAGCCACCAGGGGGCCCACGAGGCAGGGGGCGCGCCCTAGGGGGGGCGCCCCCACCCTTGTGAGAAGGGTGTGGGGCCCCTGGTCTTCATCTTTGGCGAGGATTTTTCATTATTTATTATAAGGTGTTCCGTGGAGTTTCAGGACTTTTGGAGTTGTGCAGAATAGGTCTCTAATATTTGCTCCTTATGTAAACCTTGTAAAATAAGATAGAATAGCCATAAGTATTGTGACATAATGTGAAATAACAGCCCATAATGCAATAAATATCGATATAAAAGCATGATGCAAAATGGACGTATCAGTGGACACGGTCTTGTGTTATGCTTGAACGTAAGTAGTTTCAGGATCACTTCTTGATCACTTCTAGCTTCTCGACCGTTGTGTTGCTTCTCTTCTCGCTCTTATTTGAGTATGTTAGCCACCATATTTGCTTAGCGCTTGCTGCAGCTCCACCTCATTACCTTATCCTACCAATAAGCTTAAATAGTCTTGATCTCGCAGGTGTGAGATTGCTGAGTCCTTGTGTGAGGGAGTCCTGGATTAGGGGCTCTCCAGACAGCCGGACTATTGGACTATGAAGACACAAGATTGAAGACTTTGTCACGTGTCCGGATGGGACTCTCCTTGGCGTGGAAGGCAAGCTTGGCAATACGGATATGTAGATCTCCTCCCTTGTAACCGACTCCGTGTAACCCTAGCCCCTCCGGTGTCTATATAAACCGGAGGGTTTAGTCCGTAGGACAACAACAATGATACCATAGGCTAGCTTCTAGGGTTTAGCCTCTACGATCTCGTGGTAGATCAACTCTTGTAATACTCATATCATCAAGATCAATCAAGCAGGACGTAGGGTATTACCTCCTTCAAGAGGGCCCGAACCTGGGTAAACATCGTGTCCCCCACCTCCTGTTACCACCCGCCTTAGACACACAGTTCGGGACCCCCTACCCGAGATCTACCGGTTTTGACACCGACATTGGTGCTTTCATTGAGAGTTCCACTGTGCCGTCACCGTAAGGCTTGATGGCTCCTTCGATCATCGGTAACGATGCGGTCCAGGGTGAGGTTTTCCCCCCGGACAGATCTTCGTATTCGGCGGCTTCGCACTACGGGCCAACTCGCTTGGCCATCTGGAGCAGATCGAGAGCTGCGCCCCTGGCCATCAGGTCAGGTTCGGAAACTTAAACTACACCGCCGACATCCGCGGAGACTTGATCTTCGACGGATTCGAGCCCTTGTCAGGTGCGCTGCACAATCACGACGAGCATGACGTAACTCTGCCGTCGGACAGTGTTCGGGAGATCACACCTGCAACTACTCCGGCCCTCAATCCGGAGCAAATTGCGCCATCCAAGGATGGGGGGATAGACCCCGCCATGGAGGTCGCACTCTCAGTGGCGATAGAGCCGGATACTGACTTCACCCCTTATGAGAGTCGTGTTTCCGAACCACAGGATTCGTCTCCGGGCACAGACTCCGAGCCGCCTGCGTCCGTGCCTATCGAATCCGATTGGGCGCCGATCATGGAGTTCACCTCCGCGGATATCTTTCAGCACTCGCCTTTCGGCGACGTGCTAAATTCATTAAGGTCTCTCTCCTTGTCAGGAGATCCTTGGCCGAACTATGTCCGGCTAGAATGGGATGCAGACAACGAAGAAATTCGCTGCCCACCCACTTAGTAGCCTCTGTCGACGATTTAACCGACATGCTCGATTTCGACTCCGAAGACATCGACGGCATGGACGACGATGCAGGAGAGGAACAGGAACCAGTGCCCACAGGGCACCGGACAGCCACTTCACCACATGACATATACATGGTGGATACACCCAAATAAGGCAATGGCGACAAGACAGCGGAGGATGACCCCTCCAAGAAGCAAACAAAGCGTCGGCGTAGGCGCGGCTCCAAATCCCGCCTCGGCAAAAACAGCGATAACAGCGCAAGAGAAAATAACACTCCAGTCGACTCCAGAGGAAACGACGACCACATTGACCCGGCGGCAGAGCATGATGAAACTGCAAACGGCGAACATAGTACGGATCCGATGTCCGAACACGGTGACACCACGGATAAACCTCAGCAACCCCCCTCTGGGGAGGATCACAGTCCGGACGAAGATGCACACATCATCCCGGAAAGGCACTTGGAACAAGAGAACCTCCGCAGCAGGCTTATTGCCACAGCGAGGAGTCTGAAGAAGCAGAAGCAAAGGCTTAAGGCCGCACAAAATACGCTCAACATCAGGTGGAACAAAGTGCTCGACAACGAAGAAAAGTATGGTGGAAGTTACCACACAAAGAGCTTTCCAAAGCGCAAGCTATTACCTGAATTCGACGATGAGGCCGTAGAGCCCACATAGCCGAAAAATAAAACGGCCAACCGGCCGGATCAACCATCTTGTGGCCGCGATAGAGCGGCTAACAAGGCCGCACATAAGTCAACACACGATCTACGTGAGGACTTGCGCCAAAAATCCAGTATGACCAGATCCATCTATGGATCTAGGAAGCGCGCTCCGGCACAAAATCAAAACCGAATACTACAACCATCCGAACGCCATGATACATCCAAATACAGGGGTGCCGCACACCCCCTATGTTTCATCGATGAGGTGCTGGACCACGAATTCCCAGAAGGATTCAAACTAGTGAACATAGAGACGTATGACGGGACCACAGACCCTGGGGTCTGGATTGAGGACTTTATCCTCCATATCCATATGGCTCATGGAGATGATCTCCACGCCATCAAGTACTTACCCCTCAAGCTTAAAGGACCAGCTTGGCACTGGCTGAAAAGCCTCCCCGAAAACTCAATTGGAAGTTGGGAGGAGCTCGAGGATGCTTTTCGGGCTAATTTTCAAGGGACATATGTCCGACCTCCGGACGCATATGATTTAAGTCATATAATTCAACAGCCCGGAGAGTCAGCCCGAAAGCTTTGGAACAAGTTTCTCACTAAGAAGAACCAAATCGTCGACTGCCCGGACGCCGAAGCCTTAGCAGCCTTCAAGCACAGCGTCTGAGACGAATGGCTCGCCAGACACCTCGACCAAGAAAACCCGAGAACAATGGCAGCCCTGACAAGCCTCATGACCCGCTTTTGCACGGGCAAAGATAGCTGGTTAGCCCGCAGTAGCACCAGCAACCCAAGCACATCTGAAGTCAGGGATGGCAATGGAAAACCACGACGCAGTAAAAGCAAGCGTCGAAATAAAGAAGACATCCCAGATAATAAACCGCTGGATTCAGGGGCTCTCGACTAGGTCAGCGAAAAAAGCCTTTCAAAGGCAGCAGAGATGGACCGTCCAGCCTAAACAAGATTCTAGACAAACTATGTCAGATTCATGGCACCCCCGATAAACCTGCAAACCACACCCACAGAGAATGTTGGGTCTTCAAGCAGGCCGGTAAGCTAAATGCCGAACATAAGGGGGGAGACACCAAGCGAAGACGAGGATGAACCTCGCCAGCAAAGCACTGGAGGACAGAAAAAATTCCCACCAGAGGTTAAAACAGTAAACATGATCCACGTGATGAAGAGGAGAAGCAAACATGCACTTCGAAACCTAGGCGCCGTAGAGCCCGTCACCCCTAAGTTCACCCCCTGGTTGGCCTGCCCGATCACTTTTAATCGCAGGGATCACCCGACAAGCATCCGACATGAAGGATTGGCTGCCTTGGTGTTAGACCCAATAATAAATGGATACCATCTCACACGAGTCCTTATGGACGGTGGCAGTGGTCTAAATCTGATATATCAGGACACAGTCTGTAAAATGGGGATAGACCCGACAAAAATCAACTACAGTAATACTACCTTCAAGGGAGTAATACCAGGCCCAGAGGCCCGCTACACAGGCTCTCTATTACTAGAGGTTGTATTCGGTTCTTCCGACAACTTCCGAAGCGAAAAGTTAACCTTCTACATCGCTCCATTCCGAAGTGGATATCAAGCACTACTCGGAAGAGCGGCTTTCACTCTTTTTAATGTAGTACCGCATTACGCTTCTCTCAAGCTTAAGATGCCCGGTCCACATGGCACCATCATAGTTAGTGGAAATATTGAGCGTTCTCTACGCGTGGAAGAACGTGCGGCAGCTTTAACAGCCGAGCACTAGACGGCCTCACCAACCAGAATAGATGAGTCCAGCGCATCACTACATATACATGAGATTGGTTTGATGGTTAAACCCTCATAGACGGTACCAGGGGCTTCCCGCATGTAATCAAGGCTAGTTCGGCTCAACTTGACTTATCTTGAATTTTAATGGTTTATCTAGAATAACCAATTTTTTGGCACGACAACTTTCACCCAAGTCCTTCTCTTTTACAGATGACAATCATGTTGCACCCGTCCAGGACACGGCACAACGGAGACACAGGCGTAGACGTGCAGCAGGGACCCGCTCAAAGGTTTCTTTTCAGATTAAGACCCTCCGTAAACCTATTTTACTGTCTCTTGTTGTTCACATCCTCCGGATACTCACTACAACCGAGAAGGATGCTGACGTTATTGGCAATTCACCACGTCAGAATATTGCACGTACCTGGACACTTGGGGTTTATTATTAAGGGCATTGTTCAGCCCGGCATATGTTATAAAGACCGAATACCTTAGGGAGTGTTCGGCATTGCGAGTTTGGCCTTATATGCATCAGCTCCGAATCATGTCTTTGGTCAAATGTTGGGTTTGCCCGGCTCCCGTGTTTTGCTACCTTACGTTCCGCTCTATCGGCTAAGGCGGCACCGGGAGAACTACTGCGATTGTGCCCTGGTTCATCTGGATGAGCACCTCAGTAGAGAAAGCCGAAAACTGACTGTCATGATAAAGCGCGAGACTGGTCAACCACTCAATGACTTAGCGGAATCTTCGGGATTCCTCCGCATTAACGAAGGGCCATTTCCCGGTCATGTACGTACGCGCACCGTATTCAGACAAGCGAAGAGGTACCAGGGGCTATATAGTAGTCCTACCGTCAAACTCCTATGGCTAAGTGAAAGTGTTAAAGCAACATAGTCTGATTGCCTCGTTCGCTGCGCTGCTGCCTCCTTAATTGACCAAGACATTGGGTCAAGTGTGAATACGCGTTTTTTGCGAACACCCTTGCATTATATGCGTGGGGGATGAAGCCGACGACTGCAAACTTTCAGGTTATATACATATATACATAAACGGCCGCACAGGAGGCATCATAATACTTTCAGGCAAAAGTATAAACACAGCCTTTATAATTCAATAAAACATTGTTTTTACAATGGGAATACATGTCACCAGAACATAATATTCTTCGAGCACCGAGCCTCTATTGAACGAGCGCCTTCAAGGACTTCTTCAAAGTAGTGCTCGGTAGATACTCGGCCTACGGCCGAACTCTGGGTTGCAATAGCGGTGGCCTCCATCTCTGCCCAGTATGTCTTGACACCGGCAAGTTCCATACGCGCACCCTCTATGCACGCCGACCTCTTCATAGCGTCGATGTGCGGCAAAACACCAAGGAACTATTGCACTAAACTAAAATAACTATTCGGCCTTGGCCCTTCCAGCCACAGATGATCCACAACATACCTCATGGCAAGCACGGACAACCTATGGAGCTCGGCCCACTCGGCCATTCGCTCATTCAATAGCAGCGGACGCACTGGAACATGGAACTGCGACCAGAACAGCCTTTCCACTTCACGATCTTTCTGATCCTTGAAGTACTCGTCCGCATCAGCAGCACTGGTTGCCAAATCCATGTATGCGTCTGCAGAACTCCATAGTTGATCAAGAGGGGCATACTTCGGATCTCCGAACTTCGTCCGCAACAAAAGGGCTTTCCAGCTGCGATATCTCCAGCTTGACGCAGCTCCTCCTTCGCCGCTCTGATTTTGGAGCGGGCTTCCTTGGCTGCTACCATGGCCTTCTCCAGGTCCGTCGCCTTCGCTCGGCTTCTTTTTCAAGAAGCTGGTAATGGTCGGCGGCATCTTTCAACTCAACGGCCATCTTGGCTTTTTTTCCTTGCTTTGGCAATGCGCAGCTGATACGTCCATTTTGCATCATGCTTTTATATCGATATTTATCGCATTATGGACTGTTATTTCAGTTTATGTCACAATACTTATGGCTATTCTCTCTTATTTTACAAGGTTTACATAAGGAGGGAGAATGCCGGCAGCTGGAATTCTGGTCAGGAAAAGGAGCAAATATTAGAGACCTATTCTGCGCAACTCCAAAAGTCATGAAACTCCACGGAACGTCTTAAAAGAAATAAAGAAAAAGCCACGCCAAAGATGAAGGCCAGGGGGCCCACACCCTCCTCACAAGGGTGGGGGGCGCCCCCCCTAGGGCGCGCCCCCTACCTCGTGGGCCCCCTGGTGGCTCTCTGACGCCCATCTTCTCCTATATAAGGTCTTTCGATGAGAAAAAATAGGGAGGAACTTTTCGGGACGAGACTCCGCCGCCACGAGGCGGAACCTTGGCGGATCCAATCTAGAGCTCCGGCAGAGCTGTTCTGCCGGGGATACTTCCCTCCCGGAGGGGAAATCATCACCATCGTCATCACCAACGCTCCTCTCATCGGGAGAGGGCAATCTTCATCAACACCTTCACCAGCACCATCTCATCTCCAAACCCTAGTTCATCTCTTGTATCCAATTCTTGTCTCAAAGTCCAGGATTGGTGCTAGTAGGTTGCTAGTAGTGTTGATTACTCCTTGTAGTTGATGCTAGTTGGTTTAATTGGTGGAAGATCATATGTTCAGATCGTATATGCATATTATTACCCCTCTGATTATGAACATGAATATGCTTTGTGAGTAATTACGTTCGTTCCTGAGGACAAGGGAGAAGTTTTGCTATGAGTAGTCATGTGAATTTGGTATTCGTTTGATATTTTGATAAGATGTATGTTGTCTAGCCTCTAGTGGTGTTATGTGAACGTCGACTACATAACACTTCACCATTATTTGGGCCTAGAGGAAGGCATTGGGAAGTAATAAGTAGATGATGGGTTGCTAGAGTGACAGAAGCTTAAACCCTAGTTTATGCGTTGCTTCGTAAGGGGCTGATTTGGATCCATATGTTTCATGCTATGGTTAGGTTTACCTTAATACTTTTGTTGTAGTTGCGGATGCTTGCAATAGACGTTAATCATAAGTGGGATGCTTGTTCAAGTAAGAACAACGCCCAAGCACCGGTCCACCCACATATCAAATTATCAAAGTATCGAACGTGAATCATATGAACGTGATGAAAACTAGCTTGACGATATTCCCATGTGTCCTCGGGAGCGCTTTTCCTATTATAAGAGTTTGTTCCGGCTTGTCCTTTGCTACAAAAGGATTGGGCCACCTTGCTGCACTTTATTTACTTTTGTTACTTGTTGCTCGTTACAATCTATCTTATCACAAAACTATCTGTTACCACTTATTTCAGTACTTGCAGAGAATACCTTGCTGAAAACCGCTTATCATTTCCTTCTGCTCCTCGTTGGGTTCGACACTCTTACTTATCGAAAGGACTACGATAGATCCCCTATACTTGTGGGTCATCAAGACTTTTTTCTGGCGCCGTTGCCGGGGAGTGTAGCGCCTTTGGTAGGTGGAATTTGGTAAGGAAAAATTTATATAGTGTGCTGAAATTTACTGTCACTTGTTACTATGGAAAGTAATTCTCTGAGGGGCTTGTTTGGGGTATCTTCACCCTGTCCAGTAGAGCAAAGAGTTGCTCCTCAACCTACTGAACCTATTGAAAATGAAATTCCTTATGAGTATCCTTCGGGTATGATAGAAAAACTGCTAGATAACCCTTTTACAGGAGATGGAACAAAGCATCCTGATGAGCACTTAATATATGTGGATGAAGTTTGAGGATTATTTAAGCTTGCAGGTATACCCGATGATGTTGCTAAGAAGAAGGTCTTCCTTTTATATTTGAAGGGAGACGCATTGATATGGTATAGGCTATGTGATGATATGAGATCATGGGACTATAAAAGATTGAAGTTAGAATTTCATCAAAAGTATTACCCTATGCATCTTGTTCATCGTGATCGCAATTATATATATAATTTCTAGCCTCGGGAAGGAGAAAGCATCGCTCAAGCTTGGGGGAGGCTTAAATCAATGTTATATTCATGCCCCAATCATGAGCTCTCAAGAGAAATAATTATGCAAAGTTTTTATGCTCGGCTTTCTGAAAACAATCGCACCATGCTCGATACTTCTTGTGCTGGCTCTTTTATGATGAAGACTTGTCGTGGAATTTTCACGGCAGATGTCCTCTTGCAAGGACGTAGTCGTGGAGCCATCGCAACTAGGAAGCTTAAAGGGGTTAATCGGGACAAAGGACACGAGAGGTTTATACTCGTTCAGCCCCTTACGGTGAAGGAAGGCCTACGTCTAGTTAGGTTGGTATTGCTTGAGGTTTCGATGACCAGGGAGCGAGATACGCTATGCCCGGTTCTCGATCGGTTGTTTCTTCCCCTAAGCCGCTGGCGGGTCGTCCCCTTATATACACAGGTTGATGCCCTTCGGCCTACAGAGTCCCGGCCGGCTCATAAACAGTGTCCGGCTCGGCGACTAGTTACTTCTACCTTACAGTACAAGTCATGCCATCATGGCGGTTTATCTTTACGGGCTTCAAGTCGCCTGTGGGCCTTTAGACCCTTTAGTGAACCGCCATCTTCATGCCTTGGTCTTGGGCTTCTGATGAGCTTCTCTTTGCGTAACTCGGCCCCTCCTGGGCGGCTTACACAAATAGTTATATCCCCAACATTAGGCCCCAGATTGATTTGAACCGGTTCATGTCAATGTTAAAAACCTTATGAACTGGCCTTTAGTCTTCTGTCTTGTGCGAAAGTTTTTAACCCGCCATGACGTCATCATCTGGATCCGGGTTAAATCATCGTGACGTCATCTTCAATAAAACTCAAATTTTATTTCGTTATATCCTCCAACGGATCTTTTGCCTTTACTGACCTTCCCGAGAATCGAGGCGTCGGGACCGCTGGATAATGATGTCTTGGTCTCCTCATTTTTCACGCTGTCTCGGTCGTATCCTCTTTATAAATAGACGCGACCTAGGTCTTTTTCATTTCCTTCAGTCGTCTTCCTCCTCGCACTTCCTTTCCGCCGCTCGAGCTCCGCCGCCGCCGCCGTCGAACCCCTCGTCTTCATCGACTCAGGCCGCTGCATCACCCTGTTTCTGACCAGAAAACGACGGCGACTGTCCGCAGCTCTTCTGCATATGTGAGTTCTTTTTACCCCCTTTGTCAGATCTGCATTAGTACTGCTTTGAGTTCGTCGACGTTCATCACCGCCTGACGCAAACCTCCATTAGTTCTTACCTCTACTATCTTGCTCAGATCGTAAAAACAACATAGAACTACCGCGGTACTTGTTTGTGTTTATCTTGCATAAAAACAGATCTCATTCCCTTGTTTTGGAAGCTCTCCTCGAGTATATGAACTTCTCGGTACTGTTTTTAGGTCTAGAAATTTTTCCTTTCCAGAGCATCGTTTGATCCAAAATAATGACTGCAACTTGTAAAACCTGTTTGTTCCACACTTAGCCAAAAACTGCGTCTGTTGACTCTGTTTCAGCCATAGTAGTTCATGTGACCGGTTTAAGATAATACCGGCTGTCAGCACTGCTTGCTTCTGGCGACTTAAGAAAATTGTAATTGCCTTTGATACCTATCGTTTTTAAACATTATCACATAGTTACCTGTATGTCATTAGGCCCCTTCTTAAGCCGCCATCTTTAAATAACCCAATAATGTTTATTCTCTGGGTTATAATAAACTGGAAAATTTCCTTTATCTTGTTGTAGGCTTCAATTTATCCAATGGCACCCAAAGCTGTTAAACCTCCGGTTACCTGCAACTGGGTCCCATCCATTGTTACAGAAAGCAAACTGTCCGAGTTTGTAAAGTCTGGCCATCTGCCCAAGAAGGATGTCATGTCTTATCGTGCTCCTGACCCGTCTGAAGAGAAACCTCAACCCAAGGAAGGGGAGGTGATCATTTTTACCGATCACATGAGCCGAGGATTTGCTCCTCCCGGTTCAAAATTCTTTAGAGACGTTTTGCACTTCTTTGACTTAAGACCTCAAGACATCGGGCCCAATTCCGTGTCAAATATCTGCAACTTCCAAGTTTTCTGTGAGGTCTACCTTGGAGAAGAACCCAGCCTACTTTTGTTCAGGGAATTGTTCTATTTGAACCGGCAGAATGAGCGCGCCAACGGACCCAGTCTAGAACTTGGTGGCATCTCGATTCAGCGGCGGAGAGACTGTCTTTTCCCTTATGCTGAACCACCGAGTCATCCAAAGGATTGGAACCAAACGTGGTTCTACTGCCAGGACACTTCTCCGGTTGGTGAAAACCCGCTGCCCGGCTTCCGCGCCTTGCGCCTTGAATCCAACCACCCGCTGCCGGACAAGTTGACTGCTATTGAACGTCTGTCACTCACCCCCACTATTAAGAAAATCAAAGTTCTTTTGGGGAATAGTTTAGATGGCATCGACCTGGTCCGAGTCTGGGTTGCTTGGCGAGTGATTCCGTTAAGCCGTCGCCCCGGCTTAATGTGTACTTACTCAGGCGAAAAGGATGACCCACTGCGTCATAGTCCTCATGACTTACCAGATGATGCGGTGGAAGCTACAACCCAGTCTTTGCTGAAAGAGGGCACGGTGACTAGTAATGCCTTTGGCTTACTTCCTTTCTGCAAGAAGAACCCGGCCCCTCCAGTGAGTTATTATCCTCCACAATTATCTTTATTATGTTATACCTTACATTTACTAATAACCCTTTATCCTTATTCATAGGTAAATAGCGACTTCTGGAAGGTCAAGTATGGCCATCAGGCTGCCAAACAAGCTAGAGCAGCAAAAAGAGCCGAAAGAAGAACCGCTAAGACTGGAACTTCAAGAAAGAGGAAACCCAGCGCCTCAGATATGATGAAATTGGATGATACTGATGATGATGAAGAAGAGGTAACTCCTAATTCCCCTGACTCTTTTATCATCATGTTATTGACATTAATTCCTTTCAGGAGGATACAGGCAACAGCCAAGCCGTTTAAGAAGAGGTAACTATAATCTCCTCCGACTCAGAGCCTTTGCCGAGGTTGAAAATCCGAAGAGTGACCCGGAAAGTAAGATTTTCACATCCTTTAGCTTACCAAGACCCTCAATTTATTTTGAAGCGACAGATTTATGAGAGCCGGAGGCAGACCCGGACCAGCAAAGACGCGGAACTCTCCTCCGGCTTACCTGATGTGACCAGGAAGCGCCAGGCTGAGGTTATCTCTTATTTACGCCTTCTTTTTCCTTTGGCGGGTTTCATTCGTCAGCCTCTCAATTCCTCTGACTCCAACTATCAGGATACTTCACCTTCCTCCGGTGAGTCTATGCAGTCCAACATGCCGGCCTTCAAAACTGCTCCCGGGTAATATAAACTTGTTGTACCTTATGCCTTATTTTACTCATATTTTTTGTATTTAACTTGTCTACCTTTTCCACAGTGTGCAAGTAAAGCCCAACAAAAGGGTAAAAAAGAATAAGCCGTCCCAAGATCCGATTGTGACTGAACCGGAGCTGGGCACAGCTGCTCCTGACGCCTCTGCTCACGAGCCGCGGCCTCAACCATCTCATGGTGTTCCTGTATCTTCCTCTGACCCGCCTGTTGAGCAAACCCTCAACGATTCTGATAACCCGGAGGCTCCTAGCCCCGCCAAGGCAGATGATCCAGAAGTTGAGATTCTCAAGACTCAGTTTGTTGAGCCGGCACAGCCAACTGTACTTGCCAAGTGTTCTGCTAAAGAGGAATTGTTAGAACGCCGAAAGGCCAAGCTGGACGTCACTGACTACACTCATTTGAGTAATGGAGAGATCATCTCCAGCTATATCAATCAAGTACATAGCAGCCGTGACCTGGAAATTGACATGGTGAAGCAGATACAGCAAAAATCTGAGGTATGACTTATGCTAGCTTTCTTTAACCATACTTACTGTACCAGCCCCCAAGTCTATTGCTTATAAGTAAATATGCTGTAGACTTTAGAAAACTGCCTAGCACTGCTTATCCGGCTTAGGAAAAAGATATTTAACCCGGTTGTAGCACTTGCGATACACATTAGCCCCCAAGTGCCAAACATCTTTGCTTGCAAAGTGCTTGGGACTTAATTTCCATGAACCGGAGTAGTAATTGAGAGTTCTTCAGTATACATTAGCCCCCAAGTGTCAAGTACCTTTGCTTGCAAAGTTCTTGGGACTTAATATGATCTTAAAATGATTCTGATTATAACCCGGCATCAATGCAGGCCACCATAAATCATTTTGAGTCAGAGATTACTGAACTGAAGAATCGCCTGGCAGCTCAAGAGCTTGAAATCCAGAAATCCAACTCCAAGTTTGAGTTCAGCGTCTCTGAACAAGAGAATTTGAAGAAGAACTTTGAGTCGGAGAAGAAAACCTGGGCTGATGAAAAGGCCGCACCGGTGACCCGAGCCGAGACAGCAGAGGCATCGCTTGCGGAAGCAATGGCCGAACTGTCCGGCTTAAAGCGCCAGATATCTCGAATGGTCTCATCAATCTTTGGTGAGTGACTTACTCAAACCTTAAACACTGCAAAACTCCTTTAATGACCATTCAATTGTTTCCTCCGGCTCACCTTATGCTTAATAACGCAGGCCCCAGGAGCACAAATCTCAAGCAGAACATGGTGACCAAGCTGAAGGCGGTTTATACTCTGGTGGAACAGCTCTACACCGGGTCACAACGTGCTCTGGCCGTTGTGGCTTTATCAAATGATGTTCCCTATCTCCTGCAAGATGTGCTGAAGCGGCTTGCTGTGCTACCTCAGCGAATCCAAGAGTTAAGACGAGCATCTGCAAGAGCCGAAGCTATTGCCGCATTGAGTCGAGCCAAGGCGTGGCTTCCAGAGCTAGACCCTGCTGATATTGCTCTTGGGTATCCAAGTTTGAAGGAAGATGGCACCGTGTTTAATGATAAGGACTTCACCGCCTGTGTGAAGGATATACGCCCGGTGGCTACTCTTATTGGGAATGACACTGACCTCACCAAGTGTCAGCCGGGTTATGACAAGGAGAATCGGAGAATCCCCATGCCGCATTATGACGATGTCAGCTTGATCCCTCCAACCCGTAAGCACACCTTTGCCCCTGAAGTCGACCCAACCGGTTTAATAGATGATGAAGCTGAGTTTGAGGCCTTGAGTGGCATTGACTGGGCCTCATCATCCTTCCAGGACAAAACAGCCGGCGGAGAGGCGGAGAAGGATAACCCGGAGGCTTCAAGTCAACCCCAAGAGTAGATTGCCAGGCGCCACCTGCTTATGTCGTTGTAGAAAAACAATGCCGCATCATTCAGACTCGGGGAGTCTTGTAACAGAGTAGAAAATACTTTTAGTTTTGCTATGCCTTTGCGCATGCTTATGGCCCTTAATACTTGCATAAGCCGCCGTCACTATGCACTTTGTAGTTTATATGAATCTGTTATGTCCTTTGCAGAAATGTCTTGTATTGCCCTGTGATGCTTGCGGCTGCTTTTCCGGCTTATATAAGCCAACCCCCGAGGGTAAGTTTAACTCCTGAAAATTGGCACATAAAATTTCACCTGGTACTTAACAACCTGATGTGACCAATATTAATCCTGGAGGATTGCAATGTATTCCATTGTATTTTCAAGAGGGTCGCAAGATATCCAATGTTGATACTTATAAAATATGATGAACAAAATTCAAGGGTTTCTGATTCGAATACGATCAGTGAACCGTTCCAAAGGGGTTGAGCTAAGATTCGGATATGATCTGTTAGCCCCCAGTGGCTGTGGCGATGCCGATCAAGTGGGTATCGACAGCTATGTTCTCTTTGGTTTGAATATGACCTATGTTTGAACAGGAAGCCCCCAAGTGACCATAAGAGTTGTTTAATGATGCTGATTCGAATACGATCCACGTCAGACCCAAAGGGGTTAAGCTATGATTCAAATATGATCAAGAAGCCCCCAAGTGGGTTTGGCAGTATGCCGATCAAGTGGGTATCGACAGCTATGTTCTCTTTGGTTCGAATATGACCTATGTTTGAACAGGAAGCCCCCAAGTGATCATAGCTAGATTCAGATATGATCATAAGCGGGACTAAAGGAAAGCCGGATTCAGATATGATCCGCTTCTCCTTGGTTATCTCCACCACCTGACAAAGAAAACACATAAACCTTTTTTGGGAGTGGAAAAAAGGACAGAGGTCCTGCTTTATTGCTTTATGTAATATATATAGTATAAGTATATACACATTAGAGCCGATGGCTCAAGTATAATAAGGCCGAACATGAGCGATATTCCACAGCCGATGGGTCTCCTCCTCCGACTTACGTGAGTCTTTGTGCTCCTGAACATCGATAAGGTAATATGATCCGTTGTTCAGATTCTTGCTGACCACAAAGGGTCCTTCCCAAGGAGGGGATAGCTTGTGCATGTCAGATTGATCCTGGATGAGTCGGAGCACTAAGTCGCCTTCCTGAAAGGTTCTGGACCTAACCCGGTGCCTGTGGTAGTGGCGCAGGTCTTGCTGGTAAATAGCTGAGCGGGCTATTGCCAAGTCTCGCTCTTCATCCAACAGGTCAAGTGCGTCTTGCCGAGCTTTTTCGTTGTCTTCCTCAACATAAGCTGCCACACGGGGTGAATCATGACGGATGTCACTTGGCAGGACCGCCTCTGCTCCATACACCATAAAGAAAGGCGTGTAACTCGTAGATCTATTAGGTGTAGTATTGATGCTCCAAAGTACAGAAGGTAACTCCTCCACCCAACAACCCGGCGTCCGCTGCAAGGGGACCAAGAGCCGGGGCTTGATACCCCTCAAGATTTCTTGATTAGCTCGTTCTGCTTGACCATTGGATTGAGGGTGAGCCACGGCTGAAAAGTCAAGCCGGATATGCTCTCGTTGACAGAACTCTTCCATAGCTCCTTTGGAGAGGTTGGTGCCATTATCAGTTATGATGCTGTGTGGAAAACCAAAGCGAAAAATCACCTTTTTCATAAACTGGACCGCCATGGCTGCATCACACTTACTGACTGGCTCCGCCTCCACCCACTTTGTGAACTTGTCAACCGCCACCAAGAGGTGCGTCTTTTTATCCTTAGACCTTCTGAAAGGCCCAGCCATATCAAGCCCCCAGACTGCAAACGGCCAAGTAATTGGAATCATCCTCAATTCTTGAGCCGGCACATGGGCTCGTCATGCGAATTTCTGACATCCGTCACATTTACTGACCAGCTCTTCTGCATAAGCATGAGCCGTCAGACAATAAAACCCATGACGGAAAGCTTTGGCCACAAGAGATTTTGAGCCGGCGTGATGACCACAATCGCCTTCATGAATCTCACAAAGGATCTCCCGACCCTCTGTAGGTGACACGCAACGTTGAAACGCTCCAGTGACGCTGCAATGATGTAACTCGCCATTGACAATTGTCATGGACTTGGACCGCCGGACGATTTGTCTTGCCAAGGTCTCATCTTCAGGCAACTCTCCCCGGGTCATGTAAGCCAAATAAGGCACTGTCCAATCCGGGATAACGTGGAGAGCCACCACCAGCTGCGCCTCCGGGTCTGGTATTGCCAGATCTTCCTCTGTAGGTAACTTAACAGAAGGATTATGCAAAACATCAAGAAAGGTGTTAGGCGGCACCGGCTTACGCTGAGATCCCAGCCGGCTTAAGGCATCAGCCGCCTCATTCTTCCTTCGATCAATGTGTTCCACCACATAACCCTTGAAATGTCCAGCCATAGCATCGACTTCACGACGGTAAGCCACCGTAAGGGGATCTTTAGAGTCCCACTTGCCTGACACCTATTGAGCCACAAGGTCTGAGTCTCCCAAGCATCTTACCCGGCTCAAGTTCATCTCTTTGGCCATCCGGAGACCATGGAGTAGGGCCTCGTACTCAGATGCATTGTTAGTACAAGGAAACATAAGCCGAAGCACATAACAAAATTTGTCACCTCGAGGGGAAGTTAACACGACTCCAGCCCCCGAGCCTTCTAACTGTCTGGACCCATCAAAGTGAATAGTCCAATAAGTGTTATCAGGCTTCTCCTCAGGTGCCTGTAGCTCTGTCCAGTCGTTGATGAAATCCACAAAAGCTTGAGACTTAATAGCAGTGCGTGGCACGTACTTCAGACCATGAGGCCCGAGCTCGATGGCCCACTTGGCGCCTCGTCATGTGGCCTCTCTATTTTGAATAATGTCTCCCAAGGGGGCAGAACTTACCACAGTGATAGGGTGACCTTGGAAGTATTGCTTCAGCTTCCGGCTTGCCATGAACACCCCGTAAACAAGTTTCTGCCAATGAGGATATCTCTGTTTTGACTCGATGAGTACCTCACTGACATAATAAATCGGCCATTGAACTGGATGTTCCTTACCAGCCTCCTTGCACTCTACCACAATTGCCACACTGACGGCTCGTGAATTAGCAGCCACATATAACAGCAAAGGCTCTTTGTCAATGGGAGCTGCAAGAACTGGCGGCTCAGATAACTGCCTCTTCAAATCCTCAAAAGCAGCATCAGCAGCATTACTCCAGACAAAGGTGTCTGCCTTCTTCATTAGTTGGTACAGCGGTAGGGCCTTCTCACCTAACCGGCTTATGAACCGGCTTAAAGCGGCAACACGACCCGCCAGTCGCTGAACATCATTGATGCATGCCGGTTTAGCCAAAGAAGTGATTGCCTTAATCTTCTCCAGATTAGCCTCGATGCCCCTATTTGAGACCAAGAATCCCAAAAGCTTGCCTGCAGGCACACCAAATACACACTTCTCCGGGTTAAGTATCATTTTGTAAACCCGGAGATTGTCGAAGGTTTCTCTGAGATCAGATATCAAGGTTTCCGCCTCTCTGGATTTCACCACTATGTCATCCACATACGCATGAACATTGCGCCCAATCTGATTGTGGAGACAATTCTGTACACACTGTTGATAAGTCGCCTGGGCACTCTTGAGCCCAAAAGGCATAGACACATAGCAAAAGGCTCCAAACGGAGTGATGAAAGCCATCTTCTCCTGGTCCTTAACTGCCATCTTGATCTGATGATAACCATAGTAAGCATCCAAAAAGCTCAAACGCGCACAACCCGCCGTAGCATCAATGATTTGATCAATATGGGGGAGAGCGAAAGGATCAGCCGAAGAAGCCTTATTTAAGTCCGTGTAATCCACACACATCCGCCAGGTGCCATTTTTCTTGAGCACGAGCATCGGGTTAGCCAACCACTCCGGGTGAAAAACTTCGACAATGAACCCAGCCGCCAAGAGCCGGGCGACCTCTTCTCCTATAGCTTTTCGTCGCTCTTCATTGAATCGCCGCAGAAACTGCCTGACCGGCTTATACTTCGGATCAATATTAAGAGTGTGCTCAGCGAGTCCTCTCGGTACACCCGGCATGTCAGAAGGCTTCCATGCAAAGATGTCCCGGTTCTCACGGATGAACTCGATGAGCGCGCTTTCCTATTTAGGATCCAAGTTGGCACTGATGCTGAATTGCTTAGATGAATTGCCCAGAGTAAAATCAACAAGCTTAGTCTCTGAGGCTGATTTAAACTTCATGGCCGGGTCATGCTCCGTAGTTGGCTTCTTGAGGGAGGTCATATCCGCCGGGTCAACATTATCTTGATAAAATTTGAGCTCCTCTGCTGCACAGACAGACTCGGCATAAGCCGCATCGCCTTCTTCGCATTCCAGGGCCACCTTTCGGCTTCCATGCACAGTGATGGTACCCTTGTAACCCGGCATCTTGAGCTATAAATAAACATAACACGGCAGTGCCATGAAGTTGGCATAAGCCGGCCGCCCGAACAAAGCGTGATATGGACTCTTGATTTTTACCACTTCAAAAGTTAACTTTTCCACCCTAGAATCATGCTCGTCTCCAAAGGCCACCTCTAGCTCAATCTTACCCACAGGATACGCCGACTTACCAGGCACCACTCCATGGAAGATGGTGTTCGAAGTCTTTAAATTCTTGTCAGTTAAGCCCATGCGCCGAAAGGTCTCGTAATAGAGGATGTTGATGCTGCTACCTCCATCCATGAGCACCTTAGTAAATTTATAACCACCAACCTGCGGTGCCACTATCAGGGTCAGTTGACCTGGATTATCAACCCGGGGAGGGTGATCCTCCCTGCTCCAGACGATAGGCTGTTCCGACCACCTCAAGAAACGAGGGACTGCCGGCTCAACAGAATTCATCGCCCTCCTATGAACTTTCTGATCACATTTACACAAACTTGTGGTGAACACATGATACTGCCCATTGTTTAGCTGTTTTGGATGGCTCTGATAACCCGACTGATGCTGCTGCTGACCTCCTTGACCAGACTGTTGTTGATTATAACCACCCTGGCTTCCCTAGAAACCGGATCCTGAACCGCCGCCCGGGCCATGAAAGCCGCCAGCTCCTGAGCCGCCGCTTGGGCCTTGATTGCCATCAAACGTATTAGAATTCTTGAAAGCCTTCATGATTGCGCAATCCTTCCATAAATGAGTCGCTGGTCGTTCCCGGGTGCCGTGTTTCGGGCAGGGCTCATTGAGTAGTTGCTCAAGAGACGGACCTGACCCGCCAAACCGAGGGGGTGGCTTTCCTTTGCGCTTCTGATTGTTACCCTGTGCATTGGCCACAAATTTCGGGTTACTGTCCGCCTTACGCTTATTGCCTCCTTGACTCGCCGGGTTATACTGCTGACCCTTTCCATTACCGTTCTTCTTTCCCTTCCCTGTCTTTTCCTCATCAGACGCGGGATCTTTGGTACTATCAGAATCGGCATACTTGACTAGAGCCGCCATTAGCGTCCCCATATCGTTGCAATCACGCTTAAGGCACCCCAGTTTCTGTCTCAGAGGCTCAAAGCGGCAATTCTTCTCCAGCATGAGAACTGCTGAGCCGGCATCCATCTTGTCAGACGAATGTATTATATCTTTGACCCGGCTCACCCAATGAGTCGTAGATTCACCTTCCTCCTGCTTACAATTTGTCAGGTCCACAATTGACATAGAATGCTTGCAAGTGTCCTTGAAGTTCTGGATGAAACGGGCCTTTAGCTCCGCCCATGAACTAATGGAATTGGGTGGCAAACCCTTTAACCAAGAACGAGCCATTCCGTCCAACATCATGGTGAAGTATTTAGCCATCGCTTCATCACTAACCTCTAGCAGCTCCATGGCCATCTCGTAACTTTCAATCCACGCCCTAGGCTGTAAATCGGCCATATAATTCGGCACCTTTCAAGGTCCCTTGAAATCCTTGGGCAGACGTACATTACGTAGAGCCGGTACCAGACAAGGAACTCCTCCGGTTCTAGTAGCAACACCCGCCTCAACGGAAGTCGTCGGGTAAGCCGGTGAGTCCTGTTGGGCTGCTAGCTGAGCCGCTAGCTGAGCCGCCCGCTCGTCCTCCTGACGTATCCGATCCTGAACCGGGTTATACCCGCCGGGCTGGTTCCGACGCTGAGCGCTACTTGACAAGGCATCTGACTCCATGTGTCTACTGTAACTCGGTCTCCAGTTTTGATGAGGCGGAGCTAACCAGGGCGAGGAGTTGAGTGAATCCTGTCCCGGCTGTAGGAGTAGGTCTCTTGCTGAGCCAGAGCTGTTTGGATAAGTTCCCTGATCCTCCGGGTTTCCACCGCTGCCGGATCATCACCATCTACTGGGAGAGCCGCCAAACGTGCTGATGCTGCGATTAAGTTCTCCATGGGGTTGGAGAAGTGACCCTGTGGTATTGGTACGTAATGGGGCGGTGCCATATTGCCGTGAAGAGGCGCCGTCACCGGAGGCTGGACTGGGCCTCCCGCTCCGGATGTCATAAACTGATTTGCACCTGGCGGGTTACTTGGGCCGACCCCAGGTGTAGCAAAGAGATTCCGAGGATCATAAATCTGAGGTAAACGGGACTGAGTTTTCTGATGTCTCCTCCTCATTACCTCATTAGATGCGTTCAAGCTCAACGTGAGCTGAAAGGCCTCTGCCTGAAGTTGTTGCGCCCGTACGTCCAAACTCGCCCGCTCTGTGGCTAATCTAGTATCTTCAACTGCTAAGGTTTCCTTGGCCCGGGCGATCTCATCGCGAACCTGTGCCACCTCTGCCTCATGCTCAGATTGGTTCGCAGGGACAACTATAGCAGTTAACAAGGCCGTAAGTTTATCCATGAGATCCATCAGCACCTGAGCCGGTGAGCGCACAGGGCCTCCTGCCCCGGCTGCTCCTAACCCGGACATTATCGCTGCTGAGGCCGTAGAATTTTGGCCGGGCTGAGTACCAGCCATGAAGACTCCTGCCTAGTTTGGCGACTCTGAGGGGTCCGGAATAGTGCTGCCATCGGAACAGCCCCCAAGCACACCATCTTGAACTTGATACAGCAAATCTGTTGAGCCGGCGGATGAATCACCGTCAGAGAGGACGGCCGGCTCACCATCACCTTCAGATCCTTCAGAAAGTTCACCTCCGTGGATGCAACCCACAAAGGCACGCTTCACGACGGGTTGAGCTCGGGCGGGTTTCGCACACTGAGCCGTCTCGACGAGGTCGGTGCAGCTGTCCGGCTCAGGGCCTGGCTCACCAATCCGGCCGATGAAGACGTGAATTCCGCCAAAGGGGACCCAATACCCGTACTCAATTGAGCCGGCGTCGGGGCCCCAACCTTCGTCGTCGATGTAGATCTTGTCGCGACGACTCTTGGTCATCCGGCCAACTGCGTATCCCTTGAGCCCTTCGAAGCCGCCCTTCAAGAACTCAAATCCACCGTGCGCTGGCCCCACGGTGGGCGCCAACTGTCATGGAATTGTCACGGCAGATGTCCTCTTGCAAGGACGTAGTCGTGGAGCCATCGCAACTAGGAAGCTTAAAGGGGTTAATCGGGACAAAGGACACGAGAGGTTTATACTAGTTCAGCCCCTTACGGTGAAGGAAGGCCTACGTCTAGTTAGGTTGGTATTGCTTGAGGTTTCGATGACCAGGGAGCGAGATACGCTATGCCCGGTTCTCGATCGGTTGTTTCTTCCCCTAAGCCGCTGGCGGGTCGTCCCCTTATATACACAGGTTGATGCCCTTCGGCCTACAGAGTCCCGGCCGGCTCATAAACAGTGTCCGGCTCGGCGACTAGTTACTTCTACCTTACAGTACAAGTCATGCCATCATGGCGGTTTATCTTTACGAGCTTCAAGTCGCCTGTGGGCCTTTAGACCCTTTAGTGAACTGCCATCTTCATGCCTTGGTCTTGGGCTTCTGATGAGCTTCTCTTTGCGTAACCCGGCCCCTCCTGGGCGGCTTACACAAATAGTTATATCCCCAACAAGACTATTGAATTCAAATGGAATTTATTGGATAGAATTAAACGCAACTCTAAATATTGGGACCTCGACGAAGGTAAGGAGTCAGGTATGACACCTAAGTTTGATTGTGTTAAATCTTTTATGGACACCGATACTTTCCGTAAGTTTAGCACTAAATATGGACTTGACTCTGAGATAGTAGCTTCTTTTTGTGAATCTTTTGCTACTTATGTTGATCTCCCTAAGGAGAAGTGGTTTAAATATCATCCTCTCATAGAAGTAAAAGTAGCTGCACCTATTAAAGTTGAAGAAAAGACTGTCACTTATAATGATCCTATTGTTCCTACTTCTTATATTGAGAAACCACCTTTCCCTGTTAGAATAAAGGATCATGCTAAAGCTTCAACTGTTGTTCGTAAAAGTAATATTAGAACTTATACACCTCCTGAGCAATTTAAAGTAGAACCTAACACTGCTATTGTTAAAGATCTCTTGTCTGATAATATTGATGGGCATGTTATTCAGTTCGAAGGTGAAACTGCTAGAATTGCTAAACCTTGTGATAAGGATAAACATAGACCTGTGGTAGGCGTGCCTGTTATTTCTGTTAAAATAGGAGATCATTGTTATCATGGCTTATGTGATATGGGTGCTAGTGCTAGTGTTATACCTCATGACTTATACAAATAAATTAAGAATGAAATTGCACCTGTTGAGTTCGAAGATATTGATGTTACTATTAGACTTGCTAATAGAGATACTATTGCACCAATTGGAATTGTTAGAGATGTTGAAGTCTTGTGTGGGAAAACTAAATATCCTGCTGATTTTCTTGTTCTTACTTCTCCGCAAGATAGCTTTTGTCCAATTATATTTGGTAGACCCTTCTTAAATACTGTCAATGCTACCATAGACTGCACTAAGAATATTGTTACTGTTGGCTTGGATGATATGGTTCATGAGTTTAATTTCTCTAAATTTAGTAAACAACATCGTGAGGAAGAATTACCTAGTAAGGATGAAATTATTGGTCTTGCTTCTATTGCCGTACCTCCTAGTGATCCTTTAGAACACTATTTGCTAGACCATGAAAATGATATGTTCATGAATGAAAGAAGGGAAACATATGAAGTATTCTTTAAACAGGAACCTATTCTGCATCACAATTTGCCTGTTGAAATTTTAGGAGATCCCCCTCCACCCAAGGGTGATCCCGTGTTTGAGCTTAAATCTTTGCCTGATAATCTTAAATATGCTTACCTTGATGAAAAGAAGATATATCCTGTTATTATTAGTGCTAACCTTTCAGAGCATGAAGAAGAAAGATTATTGAAAACTCTAAAGAAGCATCGTGCTGCTATTGGATATACTCTTGATGATCTTAAGGGCATTAGTCCCACTCTATGTCAGCATAAAATAAATTTGGAAGCAGATGCCAAACCAGTTCATGATCCTCAACGCCGTCTGAATCCTAAAATGAAAGAAGTGGTAAGAAAAGAAATACTAAAGCTTCTGGAGGCAGGTATAATCTATCCCGTTGCTGCTAGTGAGTGGGTAAGTCCTGTCCATTGTGTCCCTAAGAAGGGAGGTATTACTGTTGTTCCTAATGATAAAGATGAATTGATTCCACAAAGAATTATCACATGTTATAGGATGGTAATTGATTTCCGCAAATTAAATAAAGCTACTAAGAAAGATCATTACCCTTTACCTTTTATTGATCAAATGCTAGAAAGATTATGCAAACATACACACTATTGCTTTCTAGATGGTTATTCTAGTTTCTCTCAAATACCTGTGTCGGCTAGAGATCAATCAAAGACTACTTTTACATGCCCTTTTGGTACTTTTGCTTATAGACGTATGCCTTTTGGTTTATGTAATGCACCTGCTACCTTTCAAAGATGCATGATGGCTATATTCTCTGACTTTTGTGAAAAGATTTGTGAGGTTTTCATGGACGACTTTTCCGTCTATGGTTCCTCTTTTGATGATTGCTTGAGAAATCTTGATCGAGTTTTGCAGAGATGTGAAGAAACTAATCTTGTCTTGAATTGAGAAAAGTGCCACTTTATGGTTAATGAAGGTATTGTCTTGGGGCACAAAGTTTCTGAAAGAGGTATTAAAGTTGATAAAGCCAAGGTTGATGCTATTGAAAAGATGCCATGTCCCAAGGACATCAAAGGTATAAGAAGTTTCCTTGGTCACGCTGGATTTTATAGGAGTTTCATTAAGGACTTCTCAAAAATTTCTCGGCTTCTGACTAATTTATTGCAAAAAGATATATCATTTGTCTTTGATGATGATTGTGTAGAAGCATTTGAAATACTTAAGAAAGCATTAGTCTCTGCACCTGTTGTTCAGCCACCTGATTGGAACCTACCCTTTGAAATTATGTGTGATGCTAGTGATTATGTTGTAGGTGCTGTTCTAGGGCAAAGAGTTGATAAGAAATTAAATGTTATTCATTATGCTAGTAAGACTCTAGACAACGCTCAAAGAAATTATGCTACTACTGAAAAAGAACTCTTAGCAGTTGTATTTGCTTGTGATAAGTTCAGATCTTATATTGTTGATTCTAAAGTAACTATTCAAACTGATCATGCTGCTATTAAATATCTTATGGAAAAGAAAGATGCTATACCTAGACTTATTAGATGGGTTCTCTTGCTACAAGAATTTGATTTGCATATTGTTGATAGAAAGGGAGCTGAGAACCCCGTTGCAGACAACCTGTCTAGGTTAGAAAATATTCTTGATGACCCACTACCTATTAATGATAGCTTTCCTGATGAAAAATTAAATGTTATAATTACTTCTCGTAGTACTCCATGGTATGCTGATTATGCTAATTATATTGTTGCTAAATTTATACCACCTAGCTTCACATACCAACAAAAGAAAAAGTTCTTCTATGATTTAAGACATTACTTTTGGGATGACCCACATTTTTATAAAGGAGTAGATGGTGTTATTAGACGTTGTGTACCTGAGCATGAACAGGAACAGATCCTACACAAGTGTCACTCCGAGTCTTATGGAGGACACCATGCTGGAGATAGAACTGCACATAAGGTATTGCAATCTGGTTTCTATTGGCCTACTCTCTTCAAGGATGCCCGTAAGTTTGTCTTGTCTTGTGATGAATGTCAAAGAATTGGTAATATTAGTAGACGTCAAGAAATGCCTATGAATTATTCACTTGTTATTGAACCTTTTGATGTTTGGGGCTTTGATTATATGGGACCTTTTCCTGCCTCTAATGGATACACACATATTCTAGTTGCTGTTGATTACGTTACTAAGTGGGTAGAAGCTATTCCAACTAGTAGTGATGATCATAACACTTCTATTAAAATGCTTAAAGAAGTTATTTTCCCGAGGTTTGGAGTCCCTAGATATTTAATGATTGATGGTGGTTCACACTTTATTCATGGTGCTTTCTGTAAAATGCTTGCTAAATATGATGTTAATCATAGAATTGCATCTCCTTATCACCCACAGTCTAGTGGTCAAGTAGAGTTGAGCAATAGAGAGCTCAAATTAATTTTGCAAAAGAATGTTAATAGGTCTAGAAAGAATTGGTCTAAGAAACTTGATGATGCATTATGGGCTTATAGAACTGCATACAAAAATCCTATGGGTATGTCTCCGTATAAAATGGTTTATGGAAAAACATGTCACTTACCTCTCGAACTAGAACATAAGGCATATTGGGCTATTAAAGAGCTTAACTACGATTTTAAACTTGCCGGTGAGAAGAGGTTATTTGATATTAGCTCACTTGATGAATGGAGAACCCAAGCTTATGAGAATGCCAAGTTGTTTAAAGAAAAAGTTAAAAGATGGCATGACAAAAGGATACAAAAGCGTGAGTTTAATGTAGGTGATTATGTATTGCTATACAACTCTCATTTAAGATTTTTTGCAGGAAAACTTCTCTCTAAATGGGAAGGCCCCTATGTTATTGAAGAGGTCTATCGTTCCGGTGCCATAAAAATCAACAACTTCGAGGGCACAAATCCGAAGGTGGTAAACGGTCAAAGAATCAAACATTATATCTCAGGTAATCCCATAAATGTTGAAACCAATATTATTGAAATCGTAACCCCGGAGGAATACATAAGGGACACTTTTCGGAACGTTTCAGACTCCGAAAAGGAATAGGTATGTGGTACGGTAAGTAAACCGACTCCAAAACAATTTTTAAGGCAATATTTCTCCGTTTTGGAATATTTAGAAAAATAGAAAAAATAGTAGCAGTCCGGGAAGGACACGAGGGCCCCATGAGGGTGGTGGGCGCGCCCTACCCCCCTGGGCGCGCCCCCTACCCCGTGAGCACCTCGTGTGCCTTCCGGACTCCGTTTTCTTGCACGTTACACATTTTGGTCGGTAAAAATTCATTATATATTCTCCCGAAGGTTTTGACTCCCGTATCACGCAAACCTCCTTTGTTTTCGTTTCGAGCTATTTTCTATCAGGGTTTTCCAGGCTAGGCATCATGTCGTCTCCCTCCTCCAACAATGGTGACAATGATGCTTGGCTAATGAAGATGGATCTGAAGAGGGAAGAACCCACGAAGGTCAACAAGGATGAAAGGATCAAGAAGGCCACGGAGGATCAAGCTCCAGCAGTAGAAGACACCCTTCAAATTGATCATAACCTTCTTACCCCAACTGAGATTGAAGCTTTCAAGATGATTGAGTTAGCTCGTGTTCAAAACAAGTATCTCACACAAGAAAATATTTTGTTGAAGGAGCATATTTTGCACTCAAGGGCATTATTCGCAAGCTGGAGGACCTCTTACGCTTGATGTGCGATTATCCGTCACCTCCACCTTCTTCACCAACCAAGGAGATATAATCACATAGGTATGGGCACCCCCCTTGGCAACTGCCAAGCTTGGGGGAGGTGTCCTGGTATCGTATCACAATCACAACTCCTATCTTTACCGTTTTTTTAGTTCGATCCTATTAGTAGTAACTTGATCTAGTATAATAAAGTTTATGGCATGATCTAATTTTGAGTTTTGCTTTATGATCTCTCTCTGTAATCGAGTCCGTGAGCTATATATAATAAAGATTAGTGTTGAGTCAAGGGCTTGATTATTTTGCCATGATCTTGGGTGAATAAAAGAAAGAGAAAAAAGAATAAAAAGAAACAAAAAGTTCATATTGATCTTATTGAGAGTAATGACTTCACATAGAAAGAGTATGATGATTAAAAGTTGTTGGGAGTTGGCAGACATAGCTTTGGTCATTGTTGCAATTAATAGGAAGTAATAAGGAAATAGAGGTTTTCACATATAGATATATTATCATTGACATCTTTTATGATTGGGAGCACTCATTAAAATATGACATGCTAAAGAGTTGATGTTGGACAAGGAAGACAACGTAATGAGTTATGTATTTCTTATATCTGAGATAAAGTATGTTGTCATGGATCCTCTAACTTGTTGAGCTTGCCTTTCCCCCTCATGCTAGCCAAATTCTCAGCACCAAGTAGAAATACTACTTTTGCTTCCAAATACCCTTAAACCAGTTTTGCCATGAGAGTCCACCATATCTACCTATGGATTGAGTAAGATCCTTCAAGTAAGTTGTCATCGGTGCAAAGCAATAAAAATTGCTCTAAATATGTATGATTGATTGGTGTGGGAGAAATAAGCTTTATACGACCTTGTGATGTGGAAGTAATAAAAGCGACGGACTGCATAATAAAGGTTCATATCACAAGGGGCAATATAAAGTGACGTTCTTTCACATTGAGATTTTATATATCCAACCATAAAAGCGCATGGCAACCTCTGCTTCCCTCTGCGAAGGGCCTATCCTTTATTATTATCTTCTACCCTATGCAAGAGTCATGGTGATCTTCACCTTTTCTTTTTCATTTTATCCTTTGGCAAGCTCAGCATGTTGGAAAGAACATGATATATATATCTAATTGGATGTAGGGGAGCATGAACCATTATTGTTGACATTACCCTTGAGGTAAAAGGTTGTGGGGCAAAACTATAAGCCCCTATCTTTCTCGGTGTCCGATTAAAACTCCGTGACCACAAGTATCGCGTGAGTGTTAGCAATTATGGAGGACTAAATGATAGTTGAGTATGTGGACTTGCTTTTTAGCTCTGACATAGACTCTTTCCGATGTTATGATAAATTGCAATTGCTTCAATGACTGAGATTATAGTTTGTTGGAGCCCAATAAGGTTTATGATTTATACTTTTGCATTGTGAATAGATCATCACTTGAACATAAGTAATCATATGACAAAATCTATATATGTTGCTGTTATGAGAATAATCATGATGCCTTCATGTCCATATTTTATTTTTATCGAAACCTCTACCTCTAAACATGAGGACATATTTATTGTTATCGGCTTTTCTCTTGAGGACAAGCGAGGTCTAAGCTTGGGGGAGTTGATACGTCCATTTTGCATCATGCTTTTATATCGATATTTATCACATTATGGACTGTTATTTCACTTTATGTCACAATACTTATGGCTATTCTCTCTTATTTTACAAGGTTTACATAAGAAGGGAGAATGCCAGCAGCTGGAATTCTGGTCTAGAAAAGGAGCAAATATTAGAGACCTATTCTGCGTAACTCCAAAAGTCTTGAAACTCCACGGAACGTCTTAAAAGAAATAAATAAAAATCCACACCAAAGATGAAGGCCAGGGGGCCCACACCCTGCTCACGAGGGTGGGGGCGCCCCCCCCCCAGGGCGCGCCCCCCCTACCTCGTGGGCCCCCTGGTGGCTCTCCGACGCCCATCTTCTCCTATATGAGGTATTTCGATGAGAAAAAAATAGGGAGGAACTTTTCGGGATGAGACTCCGCCGCCATGAGGCGGAACCTTGGCGGATCCAATCTAGAGCTCCGGCAGAGCTATTCTGCCGGGGATACTTCCCTCCTGGAGGGGAAATCATCACCATCGTCATCACCAACGCTCCTCTCATCGGGAGAGGGCAATCTTCATCAACATCTTCACCAGCACCATCTCATCTCCAAACCCTAGTTCATCTCTTGTATCCAATTCTTGTCTCAAAGTCCGGGATTGGTGCTAGTAGGTTGCTAGTAGTGTTGATTACTCCTTGTAGTTGATGCTAGTTGGTTTAATTGGTGGAAGATCATATGTTCAGATCCTATATGCATATTATTACCCCTTTGATTATGAACATGAATATGCTTTGTGAGTAATTACGTTCGTTCCTGGGGACAAGGGAGAAGTCTTGCTATGAGTAGTCATGTGAATTTGGTATTCGTTTGATATTTTGATAAGATGTATGTTGTCTAGCCTCTAGTGGTGTTATGTGAACGTCGACTACATAACACTTCACCATTATTTGGGCCTAGAGGAAGGCATTGGGAAGTAATAAGTAGATGATGGGTTGCTAGAGTGACAGAAGCTTAAACCCTAGTTTATGCGTTGCTTCGTAAGGGGCTGATTTGGATCCATATGTTTCATGCTATGGTTAGGTTTACCTTAATACTTTTGTTGTAGTTGCGGATGCTTGCAATAGAGGTTAATCATAAGTGGGATGCTTGTTCAAGTAAGAATAGCGCCCAAGCACCGGTCCACCCACATATCAAATTATCAAAGTATCGAACGCGAATCATATGAACGTGATGAAAACTAGCTTGACGATAATTCCCATGTGTCCTCGGGAGCGCTTTCCTTTATATAAGAGTTTGTCTAGGCTTTTACTTTACTACAAAAAGGATTGGTCCATCTTTCTGCACCCTATTTACTTCTATTACTTGTTACCCGTTACAAATTACCTTATCACAAAACTACCTCTTACCGATAATTTCAGTGTTTGCAGAGAATACCTTACTGAAAACTGCTTATCATTTCCTTCTGCTCCTCGTTGGGTTCGACACTCTTACTTATCGAAAGGGCTACGATAGATCCCCTATACTTGTGGGTCATCAGCAGCCTATTCGGCCCTCAGCTCTTCGACCGCCTTTAGAGCGGCCGCATCACTATTCCTGGCTTGTTCCTTGGCTCGGGCAAGTTCCGCCTGAAGGGTCTCCACGGCGGCAGCTCCATCTGTAGTCACAACATATTAAAGATACTGGCATCATGCTCCTCTTACTATGTGTTGATCACCAGAGAAATCACATAACATGTGCCTCGTCGAGCCGCTTGTTGACAAGCACGATGTCGGCATCTGCCGCATCAAATTGCCGCTTCAGCTCGGCAAACTCACCAGTCCAGCTAGCCACCTGACCTTCGGCCACCTGCACATGAAGGCGGCCTGATTATTACCTGGGACTATGATCCTCTGTTTGCCGCTGTTCTCGACGGCAACCAGAGTCTTAGGGGCTACTATCTTTTTGCATAGGACACACCTAACGTGTGCGGTACTATCAAAAACATACACTATTTCACGTACCTCAAAGCCTTTCAGCAGACTCATAAAAGCTTCATGCAACCCGCTTTCGGCGGATGAAATCCTCTCAATCACCGTACCCATTAGCGTACGATGCGCTTCTGATATGGCCGCTTTCTCCAGAAGATCCTTCGGTGCGTCCGATCGCACACCGGACGGTTTTGGACTCTTTCTGTTGCTCTCTTTAGGAGCCGAATACCGAGGACTTCGGGTGGCCAAAGGATTACCCTCTGGCCTTGGCGAATCAAGATAAACCCTCCGCGACGACACTTCAGGGTTGCCCGCCTCCTGAGGCGGGGTGGCATGGGGAGGTGTTTCGCTCTCCATCATCTCCGGAAGAAGATCCCCCAAAGACGAACTCTGTCGAGAAGGGCTACGATCCGAACTACAAGATAGATCATGGTGATGCACAGCAACGGGAGGGGAGAGTATCGTCTACGTACACTCATAGACCGTAAGAGGAAGCGTTATGAGAACGCGGTTGATGTAGTCGTACGTCTTCACGATCCGACCGATCCAAGTACCGAACGCACAACACCTCCGAGTTCAGCACACGTTCATCTCGATGACGTCCCACGAACTCTGATCTAGCAGAGCTTCACGGGAGAGTTCCGTCAGCACGACGGCGTGATGACGGTGATGATGTTGCTACCGACGCAGGGCTTCGCCTAAGCACCGCTACGATATGATCGAGGTGGATTATGATGGAGGGGGACACCGCACACGGCTTGGAACAATCAACTTGTGTCTCCTAGGGTGCCCCCTGCCCCCGTATATAAAGGAGCAAGGGGGGAGGCCGGCCGGCCCTTGCAGGGCGCGCTAGGAGGAGGAGTCCTTCTCCTAGTAGGAGTAGGACTTCCCTTTCCTACTCCTACTAGGAGGGGGAAAGGAAGGAGGAGAGGGAGAAGGAAGGAGAGGGGGGAAAGGAGGAAAGGGGGGCCGGCCCCCTAGTCCAATTCGGTTTTAGCTAGGGGGCCGTGCGCCCTGCCTTGTCCTGCCTCCTCTCTTCCACCACTTGGCCCATGAGGCCCAATACTTCTTCCTCCGTATTCCCGTAACTCCCCGGTACTCCAAAAAATACCCGAATCACTCAGAACCTTTCCGATGTCCGAATATAGTCGTCCAATATATCGATCTTTACGTCTCGACCATTTAGAGACTCCTCGTCATGTCCCCGATCTCATCCGGGACTCCGAACTACCTTCGGTACATCAAATCACATAAACTCATAATACCGATCGTCACCGAATGTTAAGCGTGCGGACCCTACGGGTTCGAGAACTATGTAGACATGACCGAGACACGTCTCCGGTCAATAACCAATAGCGGAACCTGGATGTTCATATTGGCGCCTACATATTCTACGACGATCTTTATCGGTGAAACCGCATAACAACATACGTTGTTCCCTTTGTCATCGGTATGTTACTTGCCTGAGATTCGATCGTCGGTATCTCAATACCTAGCTCAATCTCGTTACTGGCAAGTCTCTTTACTCGTTCCGTAATGCATCATCCCACAACTAACTCATTAGTTGCTTTGCTTGCAAGGCTTATAGTGATGTGCATTACCGAGAGGGCAAGAGATACCTCTCCGACAATCGGAGTGACAAATCCTAATCTCGATCTATGCCAACTCAACAAGTACCATCGGAGACACATGTAGAGCACCTTTATAATCACCCAGTTATGTTGTGATGTTCGGTAGCACACAAAGTGTTCCTCCGGTAATCGGGAGTTGCATAATCTCATAGTCATAGGAACATGTATTAGTCATGAAGAAAGCAATAGCAGTAAACTAAAACGATCAAGTGCTAAGCTAACGGAATGGGTCAAGTCAATCACATCATTCTCTAATGATGTGATCCCGTTAATCAAATGATAACTCATGTCTATGGTTAGGAAACATAACCATCATTGATTTAACGAGCTAGTCAAGTAGAGGCAAACTAGTGACACTCTGTTTGTCTATATATTCACACATGTACTAAGTTTCCAGTTAATACAATTCTAGAATGAATAATAAACATTTATCATGATATAAGGAAATATAAATAACAACTTTATTATTGCATCTAGGGCATATTTGCTTCAATTTGGGCCTAAGGGAATGCATTGTGGAGTAGTTATTAGATGATGGGTTGCGAGAGTGACAGAAGCTTAAACCCTAGTTTATGCGCTATTCCATAAGGGACCGATTGGATCCAAAAGTTTAATGCTATGGTTAGAAATTATTCTTAATACTTTTCTCGTAGTTGCGGATGCTTGCAAGGGGGTTAATCATAAGTAGGAGGTTTGTTAAAGTAAGAACAACACCTAAGCACCGGTCCACCCACATATCAAATTATCAAAGTAGCAAACACAAATCAAACCAACATGGTGAAAGTGACTAGATTAAATTCACGTGTACCCTCAAGAACGCTCTGCTTATCATAAGAGACCGTTTTGGCCTGTCCTTTGCCTCAAAAGGATTGGGCTACCTTGCTGCACTTTTGTTACTATTACCGTTACTTGCTCGTTACAAATTATCTTGCTATCAAACTACTCGTTACTTATAATTTCAGTGCTTGCAGAGAATACCTTGCTGAAAGCCACTTGCCATTTCCTTCTGCTCCTTGTTGGGTTCGACATTCTTACTTATCGAAAGGACTATGATTGATCCCATATACTTGTGGGTCATCAGGAAGCAGGGATTTGTAGAGGTGCCAGAGCTCGAGCTTTAAAATAGAGATGAATATAATTTTGAGCGGCATGCTTTCATTGTCAATATAACAACCAAGAGATCTCACTATCTTCCATGCTAGATACATTATAGGCGGTTCCCAAACAGAATGGTAAAGTTTTTACTCCCCCTCCACCAACAAGCACACTCCACGGCTGGTCCGAAACAACAGGTACCGTCCATACCAACAACAGTCCTGGGGGAGCTTTGTTTGAAGTTATATTTTGATTTGATTTCAAGCATGGAACTGGGCATCCCAATTACCAGCCACTTTCTCGTGAATGACAAGTGAATAAGCACTCATCATGAGAATAACCCACCTAGCATGGAAGATATTGACAGCCCCCAGTCACTACATGAGCAATTCGGGCATACAAAACAGCTTATCATTTGAAGATTTAGAGTTTGGCACATGCAAATTTACTTGGAACGGGAGGTAAATAATGCATATTGGTAGGTATGGTGGACTCATATGGAACAACTTTGGGTTTATGGAAGTGGATGCACAAGCAGCATTCCTGCTTAGTACAAGTGAAGGCTAGCAAAAGATTGAGGAGCGACCAACTAGAGAGCGACAATGGTCATAAACATGCATTGAGATTAACTAACATTGATTGCAAGCATGAGTAGGATATAAATCACCATGAACATAAATATCATGGAGGCTATGTTCTTTTTGTTTCAACTACATGAGTGAACATGTGCCAAGTCAAGCCACTTAAATCATTCAAAGGAGGATACCATCCTATCATACTACATCACAACCATTTTAAAAAGCATGTTGGCACGCAAGGTAAACCATTATAAACTCCTAGCTAATTAAGCATGGCATGAGTAACTATAATCTCTAATTGTCACTGCAAACATATTTCATTCATAATGGGTTGAATCAAGAACGATGAACTAATCATATTTACAAAAAAAATAGGACGAGTTCATACCAGCTTTCCTCCATCTCAATCATTTCATCATATATCGTTATTATTGCATTTCACTTGCACGATCGAATGGTGTGAATAATAATAATAATAGTGAGCGTGCATTGGACTAAGCTGGAGTCTGCAAACATTTATTCAAAGGAGAAGACAAGGTAATATGGGCTCTTTGTTAGATCAATAATAATGCGTATGAGAGCCACTCAACATTTTCATCGTGGTCTTCTCCTTATGACCCAAAGAAAGGAAAATGAATTTCAAATAAACACACTGAAATATTTTTGGAGTTTTTGTTTTTCTGAAGAAAGTAAAACAAGAACGAGAAAAACTATTTACACGGGAAAGCTCCCAACAAGCAAAAGAAGAACGAGAAATATTTGGGTTTTCTTTTAATACTAGTACTAAATAAACTAAAAAGAAAAGCTGAAAAGAAGCTACAACTATTTATTTTTATTTTCTCAAAGTTTTTCAACCACATAAGAAGAAAGCGAGAAAAAAATAAACTAACATGGATGATACAATGAAAAAGTATGAACACCGACAACTGAAATGAGTGTGTGAGCATAAATGTAATGTCGGTGAGAAATACGTACTCCCCCAAGCTTAGGCTTTTGGCCTAAGTTGGTCTATGGCCATGGCTGGCCTAGCGGGTATCCAAAGTTGTAGTCGGGGTTGTATTGGGATGCGGCAGCTACTGCCTGAAGGGCTGCAGCGTGGAGGCGAGCGGCCTCCACCCCTCTCTCATACTCGTTCGTCTCCTCTCTGGTTATAAAGTATCTTTGTTTTACCTGAAAGTTAAAGAAGGCAGGAGCAGGAAGGGTAATATGGATAGCACGCTGCCTGTCAAAGATCAGTCGGTGCAGGAGGGATTGTTCGTTCCTCTCAAGAAACTGGTAGTGCACCATAGCATTATAATCAAGAAACGCGTGTGGTAACTCAATGTCATTCTCCCTTATGGGTACCCCAATATAATTAGCTAGATGGGTCGCATAAATCCCACAAAAGAAATCTCCATCCTTGGCATTAAGTTGTAACCTCGTCGCAATAATAGCCCCCAAGTTATATCGTTTATCACCCATTACCGCACACTTGAGGACACTAAGATCTGATGCGCAAAGGTGGATATGATCATGTTTACCATTAATGCATCTACCTATGAAGGGAGCAAAATAATGCATGGCAGGAAAGTGAATGCTCCCTATGGTGGCTTGTGTAATATTTCTAGTTTCTCCCACAGTGATGCTAGTAAGGAAATCATTATATTCAGTTTTGCGAGGCTCGCTAAGAATGCCCCGATGTGGGATTTTGCATGCATCGTTAAAACTTTCTAGGTCCATGGTATATGATTTATCACAGAGATCAAACAAAACAGAATGCGTGCTATGCTTGGATGTAAATTCAAACCTCCGCACAAAGGACTCAGCGAGGTGATAGTATTGCCTGCACTTATCTGTAACGAAGTCCTCAAGGTCAGCATTTTGTATGTACGCATCAAATTCCTCCTTGAAACCATCCTGAACCATGAATTCATCCAACGACCATTCACAAGGACGCACTTGAGCCTCCCTCGGTGGTTCGAAATCGGACTCGTGAATTGTGAGCCTAGGGGCTTTCTTACTCGAGGAACCACTTTGGTATATTCTCCTAAACATTTTTCTTCCTCTGAAAAATTTCTGAAATTTTTAGTAACTCAAAATAAAAGTGAACCAAATTCAACAAAATTGATAGCAACTGCCCCACAAGTACCTAGAGGCTATATCATGAATCAAAACTACTTGGGACCATATAATTTGATATGCAAGCTCAAGAACAAGGTCACCACAACAACAAAAATTTGCAATATATAAAGCACTAGAACAAAAACTAATTGGACCATTGGAGGAGTCACATACCAAAGAACAATCCCTCAAAACAGTTTTGCAAATGGAGCTTTGCACAAGGAGATCCAAAATGGCAGCAAGATGAGCAAGAACACGGGTTTGAGCAACGGGATGAATTTTTCTGGAGGAAGACAAAGTGGATGGGTACTGGAATAAGTGAGGGGGACCCACATGGGATCCATAGACAGGGGGCGCACCCAGGGGGGTAGGGCGCGCCCTCCACCTTTGTGGCCCCCTGGTGTGTTCTCAGTGCCAAAAATTCTCAAATATTCTATAAAAAATCATACTAAATTTTCAGGACATTTGGAGAACTTTTATTTTTCGAACATTTTTTATTGCACGAATAATTTAGAAAACAGACGAATAATACTATTTTTGCTTTATTTACTCTAGATTACAGAAAGTAAAAGCGGGTACAGAAAGTTGTGTTTTCAAAATCCATCCAACTCATGCCCATCAAAAGGAATCCATTAACAAGGTTGATCAAGTCTTATTAACAAACTTCTTCCGAATGACATGAAATAGGAGAATTTTCGAATAACATTAGGTTACCTCAACAGGGGTATGCATGTCCCCAACAATAAGAATATCATATTTCTTTTTGAAAGTAGGAAGAGGGAATTCAAAACCTCTAATAGTGATTGTTGAAATTTTTCCAATAGAATTGATACTATTCATTTGAGGTTGTTTCCTCGAAAAGTGTACTATATGCTCATTACCATTAACATGAAAAGTGACATTGCCCTTGTTGCAATCAATAACAGCCCCTGCAGTATTCAAAAAAGTTCTACCAAGGATGATCGACATACTGTCGTCCTGGGGAATATCAAGAATAACAAAGTCCGTTAAGATAGTAACATTTGCAACCACAACAGGCACATCCTCGCAAATACCGATGGTTATAGCAGTTGATTTATCAACCATTTGAAAAGAGATTTCATTAGGCGTCAACTTATTCAATTCAAGTCTACGATATAAAGAGAAAGGCATAACACTAACACCGGCTCCAAGATCACATAAAGCAGTTTTAACATAGTTCCTTTTAATAGAGCATGGTATAGTTGGTATTCCTGGATCTCCAAGTTTCTTTGGTATTCCACCCTTAAAAGTATAATTAGCAAGCATGGTGGAAATTTCAGCTTCCGGTATCTTTCTTTTATTTGTAACAATATCTTTCATATACTTAGCATAAGGAGACATTTTCAGAATATCAGTCAAACGCATACGCAAAAATACAGGTCTAAGAATTTCAACAAAGCGCTCAAAATCATCACCATCCTTTTTCTTAGATGGTTTAGGATGAAAGGGCATGGGTTTCTGAACCCATGGTTCTCTTTCTTTACCATGTTTCCTAGCAATGAAGTCTCTCTTATCATAACGTTGATTCTTAGATTGTGGGTTATCAAGATCAACATTAGGTTCTACCTCCACATCATTATCATTACTAGGTTGAACATCAACATGAACATCATCATTAATATTAGCACTAGGTTCATGTTCATCACCAGGTTGTGTCTCAGCATCAGAAATACAAATATCATTTGGATTCTCAGGTGTGTCTATAACATGTTCACTAGAAGCATGCAAAGTCCTATCACCTTTATTTTTCCTTTTTGAAGGACTAGGTGCATCAGTACTAATTCTCTGAGAATCTTGCTCAATTATCTTAGGATGGCCCTCAGGATACAAAGGTTCCTGGGTCATTTTACCTCCTCTAGTAATGACCCTAACAGCATTATCATTGTTCTTACTATTCAACTCATTCAACAATTCATTCTGAGCTTTAAGAACTTGTTCTACTTGAGTTTTCACCATGGAAGCATGCTTACTAATGATCTTGAGATCATTAACAGTTCTACTCATATAATCACCCAAGCAGTCAAGCATATAAGCACTACGTTTCAATTGTTTACTAACATAAGCATTGAAATTTTCTTGTTTAATAATAAAATTATCAAACTCATCCAAGCATTGACTAGTAGACTTATTATGCGGAATATCACCTTCATCAAATCCATAGAGAGAATTTACCTCTACTACCTGTGTCAGGGCATTAAGACCATGTATTTCTTCAATAGGTGGTAAATTCTTAATATCTTCAGCTTTAATACCTTTCTCTTTCATAGATTTATTTGCCTCTTGCATATCTTCATGACTGAGAAATAGAATACCTCTTTTCTTCAGAGTTGTCTTAGGAGTTGGTTCAGGAAGAGTCCAGTCATTATCATTACTCAATATATTATTCAAAAGCAGTTCAGCTTGCTCAACAGTTCGTTCCCTGAAAACACAACCAACCCAACTATCAGGTGGTCCCTGGAAGCATCGGCTAGTCCATTATAAAAGATATCAAGTATTTCATTTTTCTTGAGAGGATGATCAGGAAAAGCATTAAGTAATTGGAGAAACCTCCCCCAAGCTTGTGGGAGACTCTCTTCTTCAATTTGCACAAAGTTAAATATTTCCTTTAAAGCAACTTGTTTCTTATGTGCATGGAAATATTTTTCAGAGAAGTAGTGAATCATATCCTTGGGACTACGCACACAACCAGGAGCAAGATAATTAAACCATAACTTAGCATCACCCTTTAACGAGAAAGGAAACAACTTAAGAATATAGTAATAGTGAAATTTTTCCTCGTGAGGAAATAGGGTGGCTATATCATTCAGTTTAGTAAGGTGTGCCACAACAGTTTCAGATTCATAACCATCAAAAAGGATCAAATTCAACCAAAGTAATTAACTCAGGATCGACAGATAATTCATAATCCTTATCAGTAACAAAGAACGATGAAGTAGCAAACTTACGATCATATTGCATTCTAGCTATCAAAGATTTTTCTTTCCACTTGCATAATAATTTCTTAAGATCATCTCTATCCTTACAAGCAAGAAAGTCCCTAGCTACCTCTCCATCCATAACATAACCCTCAGGCATAACAGGCAATTCATATCTAGGAGAGCTAGGTCTAACAGGTGTCTCAAAGTGTTTAGTTTCAATAATTTCATCAGTTTTAGAAATATCATCACCTTTAGCATAATCAATAGTTCTAACTCCAGCAAGGTGTTCATCAAGTAATTCACCCAGTGGCACTGTTTTATCAAGCAAAGTAGTAGCATCATCAGCATCATTCATAGCAGAGGTAGCATCATCAATAACATGCGACATATCGGAATCAATAGCAGGTGTAGGTGTCGTGAGCTTACTCAAAACATAAGGTGAATCAAGTGCAGAGCTAGATGGCAGTTCCTTACCTCCCCTCGTAGTAGAGGAAAAATCTTGGTTCTAGTATCTTTCAGATTCCTCATAGTGATCAACAGATATAAATCCCATGTGACTCAGAGAATAGAGCTATGCTCCCCAGCAACGGCGCTAGAAAAAGGTCTTGATAACCCACAAGTATAGGGGATCGCAAAAGTTTTTGAGGGTAGAGTATTCAACCCAAATTTATTGACTCCACACAAGGGGAGCCAAAGAATATTCTCAAGTATTAAAAGCTGAGTTGTCAATTCAACCACACCTGAAAGACTTAATATCTGCAGGAAAGTATTTAGTAGCAAAGTAATATGGAAGTACCAGTAACAGTGGCAAAAGTAACAGTAGCAGTTTTGTAGTGATTGTAACAGCAGTAGCAATGAAAGTAACTTAGCAAAGATCAATATGTGAAAATCTCATAGGAAATGGATTGGCAATGATAATTGTGTCGGATGATATTCATCATGTAGCAGTCATAACCTAGGGTGACACAAAACTAGCTAGCTCCAATTCATCAATATAATGTAGGCATGTATTTCATATATAGGCATTCGTGCTTATGGAAAAGAACTTGCATGACATCTTTTGTCCTACCCTCCCATGTGTGACGCCCGGATAATTAGGCTACAGTAATCCCGCGTTAACGATGCCACGTCACCTCGGGTACTGTTGATAATCTCGCGTTAGTTCAAAACGGATTCAAATTCAAAATTAGAATTAAAGTTTTCAAAAGTCAAAACTAAAATGTTCGGAGCGTGGCAATAAATGTCTAGATATTTATGGTGAAAGAACCATGCTTTTATAAAAAAACCTACATATTTAAAATAAGAGGAAAACAGGAAAGAAAAATAAAGAAAAAAAGGGAAAGATAATAAGCAGAAAACAAAAAAGAAAAAAAAGAAACCCCCAAACCCCCGGGCCAACCGGCCCATCTGGCCCAGGCCGCCCCCACACTCCCCTTATCCCCCCGAAACCCTAACCCACAGCTAACCCCACGCACTCCCCCCTCTCCACTCTCCCCGATTCCCTTCTGGATCGGGGCAGCCACCGTGGCGCCCAGCGCCCTTTGCCTACCCTAGTGCTCCGCCATCGCCAGGCGCGCGCCGGCCCTCAACTCGCAGGTGACGACCTCATCCTCTCTGTTCTGGATCTGGGCGCCCCGAGCGCCCTGACGCCGTCGCCAACCACCGCCACCTCACCGACGCGGCCCGGCGCTGCCCCGCCGTCGCCCACCTCCACAACCTCCCTCTTGCGTGGATCCGGTCGGGGGCAATCGACGCCCCCGACGCCCTACACCGACGCGGGACCACCCCCGCCGGAGCCACCCCGCCACCTGCCGTCGTCGGCGCCGCCTCCCCGACTACGTCGCTCGTCCCCATCCTCCTCCTCGCCGGACACCATCGAGCCAAGCCGCCCTCTTCGCTACAACGAACGTGAGCATGCCTCGTGCTTCCTTTCTGCCCTCCTGTGGTGGCCGTGCCCCGCTCCTACCGCTGGTCGCCCCTGTCTCGCGTGTCGTCGCCTTCCGGACGCCTCCTCCGCCTGCGGCGTGCCGGCGCTCTGCCACTGGCTCGGTTGCGCCCGCAACCGCACCCGCTGGCGCCCAGCGCCCGTAGCCCCGTGCCCGCTTTGGCTCCCTTCGGGCCACTGACTGCTCGGGCCCAGCACCCTGGCCTTTAGAACAAAAAAAGAAAAAAAAATCAAAATCAAAATAATAAAATTAGTAAAATAAATAAATAATTAGTTGGTTAATCAATTGGTTAACTTAATTAAATTGGTTTAGTTAAACTAACTAATTAGTTAGCCTAATTAATGAAGTAATTAGTTAGGTGAGTCAATGACAAGGGGGCCCCACCCCCTGTTGACCAGTCAAGGGTTGACTGGTCAACCGGGACCCCCTGGCCCACCTGTCAGCCACTGGTACACTTCCGTGTACCCTGTGCTGGGTGCCCCTAGCAATTTAGTTTTTATTTTCGAATTAATAATAAATCCAGTAATTCCAAAAATCAATAAAACTTTAGAAAATCATATAAAATAAACTATAAGTTGGATGAAATTACTTTGTACATGAAAGTTGCTTAGAACAACGAGACAAATCCGAATACGCAACCCGTTCGTCAGCCACGCGTCCCTATCATAGCAAACCTGCAACATTTCACCTCCGGTTCATCTGTCTGAAAACGCGAAACCCCGGGGCTACTTTCCCGGATGTTTTCCCCCTTCGCCGGAATCACCTACTACTGCGTTACGACACACCTAGCACCGTTGTTTGCTTTGTCATGCATCGTCATGCATCTGTTTGAAATGAATTTACTGTTTCTCCCCCTCTTCTTCTCCGGTAGACCCCGAGACCGACGCGGATGCCCCTGAGTACGACTACATCGACGACGACCCCTCCTTCTTGCCAAAGCAAGCAGGCAAGCCCCCCCTTTGATCACCAGATATCGCCTACTCTTCTCTCTACTACTTGCATTAGAGTAGTGTAGCATGTTACTGCTTTCCGTTAATCCTATTCTGATGCATAGCATGTCATTGTTGCTACAACTGTTGATACCTTACCTGCAATCCTACATGCTTAGTATAGGTTGCTAGTACTTCATCAGTGGCCCTACATTCTTGTCAGTCTGCCATGCTATACTATCGGGGCGTGATCACGTCGGGTGTTGATCACGGGTAAATACATACATATATACATACTATACAGGTGGTGACTAAAGTCGGGTTGGCTCGTTGAGTACCCGCAAGTGATTCTGATGTGGGGGCTGAAGGGGCGGGTGGCTCCATCCAGGTAGTGGTGGGCCTGAGTTCCCGACGGCCCCCGACTGTTACTTTATGGCGGAGCGACAGGGCAGGTTGAGACCACCTAGGAGAGAGGTGGGCCTGGCCCTGGTCGGCGTTCGTGGTTACTTCACAATAACACGTTTAACGAGATCTGGGTATTTGATCTGAGTCTGGCTACTGGCCTATACGCACTAACCAACTACGCGGGGACAGTTATGGGCACTCGACGTCGTGGTATCAGCCGAAGCCTTCTTGACATCAGCGACTGAGCGGCGCGCGCAGAGTTGGACTGGAATGCCTGCTCTTGTATAAGGGAGGCTAGGTCTGCTCACCGGCCGCGTATGCAACGTGCGGGTGTGCAATGGGCGAAGGGCCCAGACCCCTGCGCCATAGGATTTAGACCGGCGTGCTGACCTCTCTGTTGAGCCTAGGTAGGGCTGCGACGTGTTGATCTTCCGAGTATGGGCATGACCTAGAAAAGTGTGTCCGGACAAAGGGGATCGAGCGTGTTGGGAAATGTGGTGCACCCCTGCAGGGAAGTTAATCTATTCGAATAGTCGTGATCTTCGGTAACATGACGACTTGGAGTTGTACCTTGACCTTATGACAACTAGAACCGGATACTTAATAAAACACACCCTTCCAAGTGCCAGATACAACCGGTGATCGCTCTCTCACAGGGCGACGAGGAGAGGATTGCCGGGTAGGATTATGCTACACGATGCTACTTGGTGAACTTACCCTCTACTCTCTTCTACATGCTGCAAGATGGAGGTGGCCAGAAGCGTAGTCTTCGACAGGACTAGCTATCCCCCTCTTATTCCGGCATTCTGCAGTTCAGTCCACATATGATACCCTTATTCCATTTGATACCAATGCATACATATGTAGTGTAGCTCCTTGCTTGCGAGTACTTTGGATGTCTACTCACGGTTGCTTTGCTCCCCCTTTTCCCCCTTTCTATACCCGATTGCTGCGACCAGACGATAAAGCCCAGGAGCTAGACGCCATCGTCGGTGATGACTCCTACTACACTGGAGGTGCCTACCTCTACGTGCAGCCCGCTGACGACGACCAGGAGTAGTTTAGGAGGATCCCAGGCAGGAGGCCTGCGCCTCTTTCGATTTGTATCCCAGTTTGTGCTAGCCTTCTTAAGGCAAACTTGTTTAACCTATGTATGTACTTAGATATTTGTTGCTTCCGTTGACTCGTCTATGATTGAGCTCTTGTATTCGAGCCTTCGAGGCCCCTGGCTTGTAATATGATGCTTGTATGACTTATTTTATTTGTAGAGTTGTGTTGTGATATCTTCCCGTGAGTCCCTGATCTTGATCGTACACGTTTGCGTGTATGATTAGTGTACGATTGAATCGGGGGCGTCACACCATGGCAGCGGGGTCCTAATAGAAACTAAGAGATATTAATGCCTCCTTTTAATAGAGAACCGGACCAAAGCATTAGCACTTAGTGAATACAAAACTCCTCAAACTACGGTAATCACCGGAGAATCCCAATTATTGTCACCTAGGGGTATGTGGATCATACTCGTAATAGGTGTCTACAACTTGCAAGATAGGATCAAGAACACAAATATATTCATGAAAACATAATAGGTTCAGATATGAAATCATGGCACTCGGACCCTAGTGACACACATTAAGCATAGCCAAGTCATAGCAACATCAATCTCAGAACATAGTGGATACTAGGGATCAAACCCTAACAAAACTAAGTCGATTACATGATAAATCTCATCCAACTCATCACCGTCTAGCAAGCCTACGATGGAATTACTCATGCACAGCGGTGAGCATCATGAAATTGGTGATGGAGGAAGGTTGGTGATGATGATGGCAACGAATCCCCCTCTCTGGAGCCTCGAACAGACTCCAGATCAGCCCTCCCGATGAAGAACGGGAGGCGGCGGCGGCGGTGGCTCCGTATCGTAAAACGCAATGAATCCTTCTTTATGTTTTTTCTCTTCGGATGTGAATATGTAGGGTTGGAGTTAGGGTCGGAGGAGGTCCAGGGGACCCACAAGGCAGGGGGTGTGCCCAGGGGGGTAGGGCGCGCCCTCCACCTTTGTGGTCTCCTAGTGGGTCCCCTCTGGTTGATTCTTTCGCCAGTATTTTTTATATATTCCAAAAAATATTCTCCGTAAATTTTCAGGTCAATCCGAGGACTTTTATTTCTACACAAAAATAACACCATGGCAATTCTGATGAAAACATCGTCAGCCCGGGTTAGTTCCATTTAAATCATGCAAATTAGAGTCCAAAACAAGGGCAAAAAGTTTGGAAAAGTAGATGCGATGGAGACTTATGAAGGCGCGATGGCTGGCGCGGAAGGATCAGCAGGACACGGGCGCGGCGGCAGGAGCTCGAGGCTAATGTCGACGAGCAGCCCAGGGCGGCAGCCCATCAGGTGTTTGAAGAAATGCTGGGATGGACATGCCCAAAATGCGTCTGCCCCGTGTTGGGCACACCGACTGACCCAAATGAAAAAGCAGATATAGATGTCCGTCAGCCGACCCAAACGGACAAAAAGCGAACAAAATCCGTGTCCATTTGAGTCACTGCGCTGCAGTTGCTCTTACTCCCCCACCATGGGAAGTCTTAGAGCATCTCTAGTCGCCCCCAACAGGCCCCCAGGGCGCCTTTTCACCGTCGGCGCCGAAAAAATGATCCAGCCCGCCCCTAGATCCTCGTTTTTTGCCGGTTTGGGCCGAAATTACAACCGACAAACCCAAGCCAAACCCAGCGCACCAGGGGTCGCCTGGGGGCACCGGCTTAAGCGAAAAGGCGCGTGGGCCCGCGCTGTCGGTGACACCGGCCAATTTTCCCGCTGTTTCCCCCCTTTCCCTCCATTTTCCATCACCAACCCCCTTCTCCCCCGTCGCTCCCGCCATTCTTCCCAGATCCGCCCGCCATGCCACCGAAGAAGTATGCGCCCCCTCGCCTAGCCACCAATTTCGCTCAGCCAAAGAAGAGGAAGCCGAGGGCGCCGATGCCAAGGCCCCGAGGCTTGACAAACGGCCAGTGGAAGGCCGACGTTGATCGTCGGGCGGTGGTCACCACCGATCAGCGGAACAGGCTCAACATGAAGAAGGTCGGGGACGCGGCGGTGGAGCAGGAGGAGGCATCTGACATGGGGATCACGAACCTTCCACCTCAACAGGCCGGCCAGTGCCCACAAGGCGCGTGGGGGAACCAACACAGTGTCGCGTCGCCAGCCAACTTCTCGCCTCCACTGTGGGGGTACGCGCCCTTGCTTGGGTACGTCGACGGCGACGCGCATGGCAGCTTCAACCCCAGCATCACCTTCCCGCATGGAGTGGCGCCGCACACGTCCCCCCGTCTTTAACCTCGACCAGTGCACTCCTTCCCCCGCGTTCACCGCCGGCCTCAACACCGAGTACAGCTACTCGCCGCCGACGTGCTTAGGATCGCCTACACCGTGGGCCCCTACCCTTCGCTCACGGCTCGGCGCCATAGTTCAACAGCACCGACGTCGACACGGATGAGATCATCACGAACAGCTCGGTCGACACCGCTTCATGCCCCGGGTTCCGCACGCAAGACAAAACGCTGGACACCGCCGTCGGCATGGAGGACAAGCACGACGATGTCGAGGAGGAGGTGGAGGAGGAAGAACCGGCGGAGCCAGCGCCCAAAGGGAGAAAGAAGAAGCGGGCGGCCAACGCCAGGCCAGGCGAGCCTCGCGTCAAGTGGACACCTAGGGAAGACGATTGCCTCGCCAAAGCATGGAAGACCGTCAGCATCGACCCGATCACCGGCGCGAATCAGAACCCGACACGTACTGGAGAAGGATTAAGACGGCGTTCGACAAGCGCAAGTTGGTCGACCCCTACTTCGCCAACATCCACATGGATCGCAGCGAGAAGGCCATGGCGAACCATTGGGCGACCATCCAGCATGCCTGCAACAAGTGGCATGGGATTCAAGAGGAGGTCATGGCTCGCCCGAAAAGCGGCACCAACTTCGAGCGTCAGGTATGGCCATCGCTCGTTGGCCCAGTTCTTCGCCGTGCACTTCGCCGACACTTGTTCTTTGACTGTGCAGATGGTTCGGATGTCCGACATGTTTCGCCTGGACAACAGGGACCAAGAGTTCAAGTTTCTTCATGTGTTCACCAAGATCGAGTCGTGCGAGAAATGGACAGAGTGCCGGCTTGCTCTCGCCAAGGCCAAGCACGGTGTCTACAACCCGGACGCGCCTGCCTCGGCGGCGGTAGAAGGGCGTCCTGATGGCAACAAAATAGGCAAGGTGGCGAGGGACACGGCACCCACTGCCGAATGGCTGCAACCGTCGATAGAACAGTGGTCGTCGACGCCAAGAGCAACGCCGCCAAGAGGGAGGAGAAATCTGAGGCGAGGTGTTCAGCAGTGATGACGAAGCAGGACGTCAAGCTCAACCTCCTCAGGACCAACGTCGCCCGAAGAAGAGGAACACCGACCTGGCGTTCCTGATGGGGGTAGACATGTCGACGATGGACGAGCAGGTGAAGGCGTGGTACCTGGTGGAGCGTGGCCTCATCTTGAACCAGATGTCGGGACCGGCGGCGACCACTGCCCCTACGCCCACGCCCGCGACTACGCCTACGCCAACGCCTACGCCAATGCCGAGCACTGAAGCTGTGCCCACAACGCCGACGCCGACACCGACCTCTCCCATCCCTGCGACAGAGGAGCCTGCCTTTTGAGTTCCATGTCTAAAAGAGAACTTTGAATTTTGTTGTGTTTGAGCGCCGAAACCTGGGGCGCAGCTGGAAACTCGATCCACCCAAGCCAAAAAAACCACCGGCGCAAACGCCCAAACCCCTTCGCCGGGTGCGCTGAGGGGCCAAACAGGTGGAGATGGCTCCTATATGCTGCTTAGGACTCCATGTCATCATCGCCGTGGCGGCCCTTCCGCTCAAACAGCGGAAATACTGTACGCACAGTGATCGGATAAGCTCTCCTATCTCTGGCAACGGGGGAGACGGAGAAATCAGAGCTGGCAATGGAGTCTACGCTAATCACGAGATTATCCCCCCTCCTCCCCTCTCCCTCCAAGTCCAGCCCCCTCTCCTCACCCCCCCTCGCCGGAGCGCGCCGCATCGCCTCCATTTCCTTCTCTTCCGTCAGCGTGTGTGGCGTCTTGCGTCCCCGCGGCGGCGTTACCTCGTCGGTCACCGCCGCAGCAGCGGCGCTCGGCGAGGCGGCAGAGCCCGGGTCTGAGGCCATATTGCTCAGTGTTCAGGTGCTCCTCTCGCCCCGACCACTAGTCTGAATTTCGAACATCCCGACTCTCCATTCTGTTATTATCTTCGATTTGCGCTAGAGGCCGAGAGGGTTAGGGCTCAGGCATGATGCGCTACTGTCTGGCTCTTACTTGCAGGGCATGATGTGCGACGGGTGCGCTGCGAGTGTGAAGCGGATTCTCGAGAGTCAAGTAGCCGTCTCTCTTTCACTTATTTACTACCGCAATTCTGCTTCATTTCCCTGGGGAAATCAGTTCTCCTGCATGGTTCGAATTTTATTTTTTTTATGTCTGATCAAACCAATGGGTAGTTCAGCACAATAGGACAGTGCTGAACTATGGTTAATCTTCTTTTGTTCATTGCAATAATTGATGCCTATGCTCATATAAATTTTACTGAAGAAAAAACGGGAATGGATGAAACTGAAACAAAAAGAAACACAACATCGAACTGAGTTTGTGCATAGAATGTAAGAGGAGCAATTCATTGATGAAGCTTAAGTAATAAACTAGAGGTTAGAGAATAGGGATTGCCCAGATAGGTGTCCTCTTTTGCCTGCCTTCAATCCGAGCATGACCTGAAACCATATGGGTCTTAAGTTTTCATCATAAAAGACCATAAAAGTTTTAGTTGCTAGTCTTTGTATATTTGAAATTTCTGCCAGTGGTTGAGGGGGACGCCTGATCAGAAAGTAATGAATTGATGGGAGAAAGAAATTATCTCTTCATTTTTGCAATGCATTTACAGATTAATTTCGATCATGGCAGCAATGACTGGGTAGAGAGGGCAGCTGCCCATATGCTGAAAGCAACCGCTGTCATCTTGCTGAGCAAGGAAATGTATGGTTGATGTGGCATTTTGGTAAAGCAATTATCTGTATACGGATGTTAACTATATTGACTTGTCTAGATGTTTTCTTCCTATCATTCCATATTCCTGAAACCCTTTCTGTTTCTACTATTTATTTATTTATTTGATCTTTTGCTGCTGCTCACCATGGGCCACTCTTAATCCCTTCTTCAGCCTGAGGTTACTTCTGCTACAGTTGATTATAAGGAAGCAAGGGCTGTCGTGTGGACAACTCCTGATGTCAAGGTGGCAGAAGATTGGCAGAAACAATGTGGAGAGAAACTTGCAAGTCATCTTGGTACTTGTGGATTTGAGTCTCGCCCACAAGGTAAACTAATTGCTCGAGTTATTGTGTGACCTGCTCCAGAAAATATGGAAGTCTAGAAGAAATAAAGATCTATTCCTTGTCTGCTTGTGAACTATCGTCCAGACACAGAAGCACGTCAAAATATTATCATGTGCATCTCATGTAAACATTTGGTCAGTAATGTACCAAATTGGTGCAGAAGTATCCTAATTCAGTACTACAGTAATGCAAATTCTGATAATCCTTACAGGAATGGACTATCACTAAATATAGGCTGTATACACATCAACCAGGACCAAACTCGCTATTGGGTGTCCTTGAGCATGTTCATATCAACATTGTTAATGCGCCATTATTTCTCCAGCTTTCTGAAATCGCAGTATCTACTATACTGTTATCAGCTGAACTAAAATTTAGTTTCTATCACAGGGTAAGGTGAAGCCTGATAAAGTCAACTCTGAGTCGTAACTGCTGCCGCAGATGAGCTATAAGCCCATGATGTTAACCAGCAGAGGGTACCTGATGCTCCATATTTGTGTGACTCAGTGTGAGCGTCTGTGAAAGTTGTCCTCTAGAGTTCTGGAAGTGAGATTATTATGTCATGTTCTTATCTCTAGTGTATAAGCAATGTAGCTTGCCTTGCTTGTGAACTTCAACTGGAACATTCCATCAAACAAATTGCAAGTGTCATTACTACTCCCTCCATTCACAAATATAAGATGTTTTTTTACATTTATCTGAATCTGATGTATATAGACAATTTTGGTGTGTTTGTTCATTAATTTCCGTCCGTATGTAGTCCATATTGAAATGTCAAAAATAGCTTACATTTGTGAACAGAGGGAGTATTAAGCCAATCAGTTTGACGAAATGTTGAATTCGTGGTATGTCCGGCTGAACTTAGAATGAAGTGTGTAACGTCATGAAGATATTACAATTGAAAATTTTGAGTTGCTTAGCAGACGGCATCATATTATTTGTTACTCTCTATAGTGTGTTTAATGGAAATGTAATCTTTTTTTACTTCAAAAGGTTGTATATGTTGTTGAGAAGTCATCATAGTGTGGCGATAAGAATTTGTGGGGCATGATTTCAGTCATAGTATAACTTCATCATCTCTTCGTTAATTTTATTGCAATTGGAGAGATATGTGCTTCTTCGGTCTGATCATGGGGAGAATTTTTCGCAAATTTACATGTCACAACATTATGTATATTGGTAAAGTTTCCAGAAAAATACAACTTCTTAGTTGAATGTTTTCATTCAAACCTTTTTTGTTAACAAATTCATGACAGCCTGTTTGTTAACATTTGGGATAGGGGAATGAGAGTTGCATAAAGGGGTTTGTGGAGGGATTAGACGCATCCAGGATGGAGCCCTGCGCATGAATTACCAGGTCCCTCGTGGGAAGGAAAAAATCAGTGTGAGTTGAGGGAGCCAACTCTCATTCCTTCAAAGAAAAGGCATCCTTTCCTTTCCTACTTCATTTCTAAGTGACATTGCCTCTAATCAATCAGTGGACTTTTAATCTTCTTAACTCTCAACTCATATTCACCATCAACTCTAGTAGATTTGCTAAAAGCTATATTTGAGGAAATTTTTGTTTTGCTTAGGGGATTAAGCGTCATCTAGCATATCCCCCACAACTCCTCAAGTATAACCATCTCCCTACCACCCCCCCCCTTACCACTTGTCTACAGCTTTCCTGCCCAACCCCGACACTACCATCGCTCGCCCCGCTAACGACAGACGTCGGACCTGAATCGCCGAAATGGATAGTCGCACCCTTGTCCACCCTCATCCAGGAGACCCACCATCGCCTGTGAATTTGGAGCCGCAAGGGCCAAAACGATGACACCAAGGGAACAATGTCTTTTGGTCACCGGCCGCTCCGCCGCCACCATCCTATCACTCTTGGCCCGTAGGCAAGCATGACCATCGGCCAATGTAGCAGACAACACGATTGCATTGGCGAAGAAGAAGGTTGTAGTCACCCCAACACCTCCCCATCCGCGTCCCCTAAAGTCGACGACTACTCCTCGGCCTCCTACAACCGAACGGCCCCTTCTCCACCCTGGTGGCTAAAGAGGAGACGGATTCAGGTGAGACAAGGAGTGAGGCCGACGTGCTCGAGGATATGCTCGCAAGGTAACTTTTTTTGTTGATTTGCAATTGCTCAATTGAATGATGCATGATTTGGTATTCATTGCTAGGTTTTTATTTGGTATTGTATTAAACAATTGAATGATGATGCGAACGATTTCATGGAACAATTGAATGCAAGCCACACACTCAGGCTCGAAGACATTGTAATGACCATGCCACATAGGTAAGTGATGGCAAGAAATGCCGAGATGGTGGAGGAGGTTGAGGAGGTGAATGGGTTGGGCACAAAACATTGAAGAGGAGGAGTAGGTTGTGCGACTACAGCACCAAGGAAGATAAAGCTTCGTGTGGAGCTCATATTAACATCTCTCTTGATGACACTGTCGGGGCGATAAAAAGGAGCGATTTTGGTGGAGTATCAAAGAGTACTACAATAGCAATGTGTTCGCCCCCTCCAACCGCACAATTGGGTTTATCACTCTCATCGTTGGAATGTGATCCAAGATCAATGCAAGACGTGTTTAGCTAGTCAACCTTGCGCCGCCAAGTGGCATCCCCAAGTATGAGTATGATCTCATCATACAACCTCTTAAAAAGTAAATGGACAAGAGAAATGCTCCAAAAGCATTTACTTTGCATCATTGCTACAATGAGCTTGTTGGAAATGATAAGTGGGGGAAGGAACTTTGAAACAACACCATGGAGGCAAAAGGCTCAACCCCCGAGTTAATGATGATGATGACTTTGTAGAGAACCATCCACTCCTCAAGTCCTGCTGGATGGAAATAAAAATGCAAAGCTGGCCAATAAGCATGGTGTTAGAGCATACAAGGAAGAGTTGATTGCGATGGTGGAGGTGAGAGGGTATTGGAGGCCGACCAAAAGGAAGAGAAGATGACTTTGTTTCACTGAGATGAATATGAGATAGGAGAATAAATTGAAGGCCAAGTTGGCGGCCAAGGAGAGAAATATGCACGTAGAAGAAAAAAAGACTCGAGATTGAGGAGCAAAGTCTTGCACTAGAGGTCGAGGAAAAAAAGAGAACAATTGGCGTTGAGGAGCGTAGGCTTGCATTGGACGTCGAGGAGCAAAGGAAACAAGAGGGTGGCCGAGGAACATGTCATCATGTGGATGTACGATAGCAATATGGACGATAAGTCAAGACAATATTGAGAGTTATCTCGTGGGGTCATCTTGGCTAAGTTTGATGATGGCAACAATGATGACAGGAGTGTGTGAGGTTGTTGTGAACTATGATGGCTTTTGGCCCACCATGTGTTTGATGGTTTTTGTTCCAAAAGCTATAATAATCTTTTGGCCCACCACATTTTGAAATCAGGAAAGGAATTTTGTTGGGGTTGCTCTAAAATTCCCATGAATGGAACACGTTGTGAAGGCTTGTGTGAGAATGTCAAAGTAAAAAATTAGGCAACATCCTCTTTCCCCGCCACTCTCCCGTCCCGATCCAATGACTCGTTCGACGGTGTTGCCGACAGGTGATGGCTATGAAAAGGTGCTCGGGCCTTCCTTGTGCATATTAGGGTAGTAGTAGTATTAGTTAGTCTTGGCTTCATGTCGTGGTCCGGCGATATGACGTGGGCATGCAAACCACTGGAGCTCTCGAGCAGGAGTAAATAGCATAAAACTACTAGTTTACAGGTTAGGGTTCCAAAAAACTACCAGTTTTTAAATTTTCTCAGAAAGCTACCAAACGCACGGTCCGCTGTTTCAAAAAACCCAAACCCGCGGTGACTAGCGATTTAACCGTTTTTCTGACGGATTGGGCCCATCTATCAGCCCACGTGGCCACGCGCGCTCACGGCGTGGCAGTTAACGGTCGTTAGCCGACGCGGTCCGGTCGGAACCAAAGTAGGCGGTCGGGCCACACACTCTCTCACTCCCCCTCCTCCCCCCTCCTCTCCCTCCAGTGACCTAGGTGGGCGATGGCGGCGGCGCAGCCAAATGTCGTCGGCGGTGAGCTATTGAGCCAAGGCGGCACCGGCCAGGAGGGCGGTGGACAGTCAGAGGTGGACAAATGGCTAGGTAGCTCGAGCTTCCCGGCGCAGCGGTCGCAGCAGCCATCACCGCCCGCGGCTCATGTGGATCCGGCGAGCTCAGATCCGGAAGTCCGCGCGGCCAGGGCAGTGGCGAAGCGCATCCACGCTGATCCAGCAGGCGGCCACCATTGGGCGTCGTCCTTTGGTGGAGTGAGGTAAACACTGGTCAATGTTTCTGGTTTGGGTCCTTTAGTTAAAATTTTTGGGTGCTTTAGTTCAAATTAGAACTAGAGATAGTAATTGTTTGTTCTTGGCATGCTACTGTATTTTATTGGTTAAGTCAGTGTAGAAGAAAGTGCATTTGGTTAGTTCATTTGGTCAGTGCATTCACTGTAATTAGAAGAAAGTTCAGTAATGTTCAGTGACTTAAAAAACGGTTGTTTGTCAATTTAATCCTACAGCTTAGATGAAGAGATTTGGGACTTGAGGCTACATTTCCAAGGAATAGATAATATGGAGAAAAAGTATTCAGTTTCCTCAGATATCAGTTATCTGACCATATTAGCATTGGTTGAGTTGGAGGGCTATGGCATGGATGCATTTCTGACATATGTAAAGGAAGAGGGAAAGGGGCTGGAGGGTGTGGAGGCCCTGGATAGTGAGGAGGCATTAGAGGAAATGCTTGACTTATTTGTTGATAATAAGGTACTGAACATCAGTGTCAGAAAAGCTACTGATCCAAGCCCAGCAGATGAGGAATAGATCCCCATTGATCATGTTGGTGATCCTGTTGTTTACAGAGTTTCACAAGAAGGTGTTTTGTACCCTGCCTCTAATGCTAGTTTGCCAGATTTAACCCTTGATGAGCCCTACATGAACACACAGCAAAGCAGCAATTTTAACAAAGGGAAAACAGTTGTGGAAGAAGAAGATGTAGAAGAAGAAGCAGATGAAGAAGAAGAAGATGTACCAGAGGAAGAAGATGAAGTTGAAGATGACAAATCATCTTCAGATTTTGAGTTCTTTAGGGGTGATTACAAATGGGAGAAAATTTCTTACAAAGCTTGGTGTAGGGGTGAAGATGAGGCTGGCACTGATACTGCAGAGCACTTTTGTGCAGCTAACTCAGAACCTTCTGAGTTTTGGGAGGAAGAACCAGTTGTTTCTGAAGATGAAGTAGTAGAGGATCCTGCTGTAACTACAAAAGCAGCCAAAAAGCTTAAGCCAGTTAGAAAACCTGGCCCAACTAGCAAGTCTCACAGTGAGCCTGAGCACATCAAGTTTGAAGATTATGTCCCTGAAGCTGATGAGTACTGTTTTCCAGGTGATTTTGGCATAAGTGATGAAGATGATGCACCAAGGCTGCCATCTGGAAGGAAGAGTAGGAAGAAGCAGAAGAAGGAGAGGATATGGTATGATCCATCAAGGCCTGATGCACATGAGTAGTTTGCAATGCATTTGTGCTTTGAAAATGTAGTTGAGTTCGGAGAAGCACTTAGAAATTTTCATGTGAGGACTCTTAGGAATTTTGAGTATCACAGAAATGATCCAACTAGGGTTATTGCTTGGTGCTCTGACAGAAAACATGGTTGTGAGTTTTACATAGTTGCCTCCAAGATAGCTCATGAGGCAACTTTCAGTATCAAGAAGATGAACCTGGATCACACTTGTGGAGCAAGTGGAGAGAACACAAAGGTGACAGTCAATTGGGTTGCTAAGGTTTGTGAGGATACAGTCAGATCCAACCCTGGAGCTGGTGTTGACACAATTATGTCATACACAAAGAAGAAGTTTGGTGTGCATGTGCCTAAAAGCTTGGCATATAGGGCAAGGAAGCAAGCAGCTGAGGTTGTGCAAGGAGATCACAAACTCCAGTATCACGGAATAAGGGACTACCTACAGTGTGTGCTAGATACTAACCCTGGCAGTAGGTGCATAGTAACAACACATGAGGACCCACTTAACCCAGCTCCTACCCCAAGGTTTCACTATATGTTTTACTGCTTGTTTGCATGCAAGGAGGGTTTTCTGAATGGATGCAGGCCATTTATAGGTAAGTATTCAGAAATTTATATGCTTTTTAAACATTGATGTACTTAGGCACTCATGTTATCATGTTAGCAGGTCTGGATGGTTGCTTCATCAAGCTAAGCACTGGTCAGCAGATATTGGCAGCTACAGGGAGGGATGGCAACAATAACATCTTCCCAATAGCTTTTGGTGTTGTTGATAAGGAAGAGATAGATAGTTGGACATGGTTTCTCACAAAGTTGAGAACAGTCATTGGAACTGGCAATAAGTTTGGCAAATACACAATTATGTCTGACAGGCAGAAGGTATTGTTCTGAACCTAGTCTTTACATTTGCCTTTACATTTGCCATGAGTAAAATGTTATTCAGTAGATGAGTAACACTTAAGATTACCTTACATTGAACAGGGATTGTTGAATGCAATAGATGATGTATTCCCTGACTCTCCACAAAGGTTTTGTCTTAGACATATTTATGCCAATTTCCAATCTGCTGGTTTCAGAGGAGAGGAACTTAAGAAACATTTAGATCAGGTTGCCTATTCCTTTACCAAACATGGACATGATTTAGGCATGGAGAATTTGAAAAAAGAAAGTTTAGAAGCTTGGCAGTGGTTGTCACAGATACCAGAGCATACCTGGGCTAGGTATAAAATGGACACTGTGTGCAAAACAGACCTGGTAGTAAACAACCTTAGTGAGGTGCCAGCTAAAAAGCACATAATATTCCCTGTGCCAGGTCCTGACCATTGGCCTCATACACCTGGTGATGATATTTCTCCACCTGTGTTTAGAGAAAAGAAAGGTAAAAAACAAACTGCCAGGAGGAAAGGCCTGTTTGAGGTGCCAGCTAAAAAGGATACTTCTAGGATTGGTACAGTGACATGCAGCAACTGCAAGAAGCAAGGGCACAGGATCAACAATTGTGGTGTCCCTTTGAAACCTAAGTTCCAGATGAGGCTGAACAAGCACCAGGTATGTCCATTCATTCCATTGTTACATTCATTGCATTGTTACATTCATTTCATTTGTAGGAAAATAGTTCTAACTAATATTGTTGTGTAGGAAAATAGAGCAAACTACTCTGAGGCTGGTTCTTCAATGGTTGCAACTGCACAAAGGCCACCAAGGGTACCTGTTGCCTCTGCACCTGCACCAACTCCTCCTCCAACAACAACTGAGTCAACACAGACAGCTTCTAGGTCAAGGAAGAGGGCAGCACCAGCTACAACAGCAGCACCACCACCTCTCAAGAAGAGCAGGACCAACACCTCTTCTGCAACAGTAGTACCACCTCCCAAGAAGAAGAAGACAACTATTTCTGGCAATGGATCAAGGTCTTCTCCAGCAAAGAACACCAGGTCATCAAGGTCTTCTCCAGCAAAGAACACCAGGTCAGCTGCTGCCAATAGAGCTGGCACTGGATCTTTCATTGCTCCTAGACAATCTGGTACAAGTGCTGTGCAGGATGGGTCAAAGAGGGTCAGGAAGCCATCTAATAGGCTGAAAGATTACTTTTATGCAAGTGGTAACTAGCTGAAGTTGTTGAACTCCAGGTGTTTGATACTGTTTGATTTGGTTTGTAATAACATTGCCTCACTAAGTACTTGATACTGCACTGTTTGATTTGGTTTGTAATATGGTACTGTATGTGTGGATGCTGCACTTGTTTGCAACTTCATTTCATCTGCAACTTTTATCTATATGTGGATTCAACACTTGATATACACCTTACAGATAGAAACATAGATAGAAAGATAGTCTCATAGATAGTCTCATAGATAGAAAGATATCTATCTGACCAAGTGCATTATATGGTACTGAGAGCACTGACCAAATGCATACATTTATTCAGAAACATCCACATGTTACATAGATAGATCTCTAGATAGATAGATAGTCTCATAGATTACATAGATAGATAGTCTCATAGATTACATCCAAGTCTCACAAAAACTACCAAAACTCTCTCTCAAATTGACTTACAGATAGAAAGATAGATAGCTAGATCAGTCATAGCGCTCAAAGAAACGGACCCACTTGGCCCTAGTTGCTGGATGAGGAGCCATGACTGCCCTAATCCTTGCCCACCTAATGATCTCCATGAATGATCTTCCCCTGCCTCCAGTGAAAACCAGCTCTAGTTCTTCATCATTGCACCTCTCCAGTACCTTGTTGGAGAGTCGGCGGTTGAACTCCTCTTGCTGCTCATCCTGGGCCGCCTCTAGGGCCCTCTGCCTGCGCCTCCTCCTCCTCCTCTGGGCATCTGCTGCTGTCCTAACCTCCACAGTCTCCCCCTCTTCCTCTGTGACATCTCCCATGTCAGGATCCATCTGTAGGGTTTCTTTTGGGTGGCGGCTGGTGGAGTCACTGGGAAAGGGTGGGGGTGGGGAGGGGTTTATATTGAGAGATGGATGGGGGGTTGGGTTTAGTAGGCCTAGGGTTGCATTTGGTCAGAGAGTAGTGGGCCACTAAGCCTAATTACCCACAGAAATAATATATGTACGCTAACAAATAACATATAAAAGATATAAGATCAAGTTGAACACTTAATAGCATAAAAGATCCACAACTTAGTAGCATAAGAGATCCATTTCCACTACTTAATAGCACAGGTGATCCATTACAACACTTAATACAATAGGTGATCCATTACAACTTAACAACATAGCAAATAAGGTTCTTACACTAGGTTAAACTTCACATTCCCCCAAAATGTACACCCATAATCACTTGAAGTCATGTCAGGCCACATCCTTATATAAAGGCCTTTGGATGTACTTACTTCACCAACATATCACAACAAGTTCAAGACTCAAGGATGGCCTTGATTTGCTCTAACTTCTCCTTGCTGCCATACCCTTCTTTTAG